>NC_091216.1:30797671-30940171 GCF_040958095.1 Procambarus clarkii | reverse complement strand
ACCTACGCATCGCCACCACCCCACTAGCACCTACGCATCGCCACCACCCCACTAGCACCTACGCATCGCCACCACCCCACTAGCACCTACGCATCGCCACCACCCCACTAGCACCTACGCATCGCCACCACCCCACTAGCACCTACGCATCGCCACCACCCCACTAGCACCTACGCATCGCCACCACCCCACTAACACCTATGCATTACTACCTCTATGATGCTTGACACTTGTCGTATGGCGTATACGACACCTTGCGTGTATAGTAGCCACACTAGTTGACTACTATACACACCAGGTGTCAATTATACACACCAAGTGTCAACTATACACGCCAGGTGTCAACTATACACGCTAGGTGTCAACTATACACGCTAGGTGTCAACTATACACGCTAGGTGTCAACTATACACGCTAGGTGTCAACTATACACGCCAGATGTAAACGATACACGCCAGGTGTCAACTATACACGCCAGGTGGCGACTATACACGCCAGGTGTCGACTATACACGCCAGGTGTCGACTATACACGCCAGGTGTCAACTATACACAGCAGGTACCGACTATACACATCATGTGTTGACTACGCAACTTTATGTAAAATAGTGTCATTTCCTTAACATTAAGTACATCACAGATTAATTTGTTATGTACTCTATCGGCCTCCTCTGTATTTTAGTAGTGCTGCATATACATACTCGTATGAATTCATACGTACTCGTATTAATTCATACATACTCGCATGCATATTCAGTATGCCCATTTTTTTCTGCGATGTTCTCTTGTGACTGGATTTTACCATCTCTTTCTTTGTGTACTTTACCAATCCCTCAGAACACCGTAAGTTTCGGTCACGTCGCCTTTTTCCTTTTTATATTTTTAGCGTTGAGGTAAAGTCTTTAGTCTCTCCTTAGTTTTCATTGCTCAGCTCTGGTTCTAGTCTTGTTGCAAACTTCTGTACCTTCTTCTCTTCCGTTTTGCTTTAGAATTAATGGAACGAAGAAGCATGGGAGCTTTGGAATTAAATGGAACGAAGGAGCATGGTATTGGAGGACAAAAATAACGAGTTCCAGTCATAACTGATAATACAAAAACACAATTTGAATAATTCATGGTGTGCATAATATTTCTGGCTGTGCTCATAGTTTATTTCAAATACAGTGTGCGTGATATTACACAATACAGTACAGTATTTTGTATTCCACACGTCACTAGGCTCACTCCTCAGCTCTTGACTATCCGTTCCCTACCCACCCCCACCCAAAGCCCCATTAATCCCCCCTTGCTCTTGTAATTCACCATCCGATCCCCCCGTTTCCCCCCTCACAACCCCCACCATGCAGGCGTCACCTGCCACGACCCCCCCCCCCCACCACCACCCCCACCACACCATCCGGGAACCTTCCTTATTCGAATTTCAAACTAGTGGTCGTTGATGGCATCAGGTGAAAATACTGTTCCGTCATGTATGTATTATTCGCGACATCATCATCCGTTTCTATATTTGACGCGCAGGATGTGGTTTCAGGTTTCAAGGCCCTAGAACAGGCAAGCAGGGGGTTGAAGACAGGGGCGAGGAGACAGAAATCTTGAGTTAGGAACTGGAGACGAGGTGAAGAGGGGAGATGAAAGATCGGTGGCCCAACCACCGTGGGTAAGAATTGCAGGTGATGCTGTGGTTTGGTGGTAAGAGTTCTCAGGTTCTCGTAGGATGTGGCCATATCACTAAATGTGGCCTCGATAAGAAAAACTAACGTGTTTGATAACACACTGGCTTCCTGTCCCCCGACACAGTGAATTATGATGATCTACTTCATTTCGGAAATCAACAGAATGGTGAAACCGAAGTCATATCTATCTCCACAAGCTCTGTGCCTAGAAAACCCAACGATCACAACATAGCCTACGCTGATACGATCCTTACCATTGAGTATACTAACACCAGGAACACATTCAACCATATACCTGACACACGTCATACCCATCTCGCTTAAGAAAACAGATATTACTACACGATGGTTCTTGGGTTGACTTTGTAATTAGATTCGGATACTTTGGCCTTGAGGTTTCACTGTATGGTCATGTTGCAAACAGACTACGCCGTCAATGTTGAGAGGGTCTCAGGGTTCTCAAGGTTGTGGTGAGCTATCTTACTGGGTATGGAACAAATGTCTGAATTGCGAAAAGTTTGTATATTGCATATATATATAAATTAGTTAAGTTTTTAATCATGACACACCTTTGCTTACTCTTATGTCTGAATACTTGGAGTGTTTGACAAAATATAGTCATTACTAATTCGAATATCTCCACAACTAAGTTACTCAACGTAAGGAAGGAACTCTATCTCAGGAGCATCAATGGGCATGTCACCAAAGTCAATACTTTAATTTGAATAGAATAAATAGGTCAAAATTACTTCTGCACAGACGCCCTCAAAGCCTTCTTTATCGAATATTATCACTCAAAATGATAAAGTGGCTAAATCACTCAAATATAGAGGCTAAAACTGAAAGTGAACTTTGCATTTATCAGGTTTACAAGTTTGAATAAGAGAAAGATCATTGGCGGTTTCCTTCACCATGAAAATCATACATTTCCAAATAACTAACCCTCTTTATCTACCCAAGACGATAGGCCAAGACATACCCAAGCTTCGGCTTGAGGCAACACAATGCCTTAAGCCATAATAATGTTTTGATGGAGAACTCCTTCCAAATCAAATACGGTGGTGGTAGTACTCGTTGTCTCGATTTCCCCTCCGTAAAAAATACTATTGATTACCCTAACTAGAGGCATCAAAACAGCCTAGCGGAGCCGGTACACATTAGTCCCTAAAAGCATCAATATTAAGGGTGTTTTTTTAATTTCCCTAAACCACAATTTCTAGGCAGGGGTCGATTGCGTAAAAAAAATGTAGTTGGTTCAAGAAGAGGACGGGCTGGTGATATCCCTGCACGACCTCACGGTGCAGGGTTACCTCACCTCGTGCAGCTGCTGCACGAGGTGCAGCAGCTGACCTCACAATAAGCGGCGGGGCATAACATACCCTCCTTTCAGTGAATTGCACTAAGTTTCCTGTAGTCCTGGACTATGTCCAGGACTAAAGTATACTTGCTGGTTGATCAGTAAGCTATTGTGGTGGCCTTTATAAGCCTCTAGAGGCTGATAGACCTCAGGCCAAATCATATTTTCTTAAGTGAGAAAAGTATAACCTTGAATTGCCTATCAGCCTTCGGGAAACATAATACACTGACAACTTTATCAAAACTTAATAAATATTAAAACATGCAGTCTACACTAGCTATTGTATATACCACATTACCATGGAAGAGGAGCCACATATCTACGAGTCATCTAGATGTTACCAATACTAAGCTTAATGGTTGCGAACTAGATGTTACTAATACTAAGCTTAGTGGTGGCGTAATAGAGCAACGACGCATGAGGAATGATCGCGTAAGGCGGAGTGCGTCATGCGCTGGGCCTGTACGTCGCCACCTTATACAGCTGGTATCCCATTCCCCGGCATCATCTTCATGTGCCTGTTTATTGTCCACGGTTTTAACACGCCTTAGTGATCTTTGCATTCGAGAATGTAATCTAGGAATGTTTCAGCAAGATGACAATAATTTCCTGTGTCACAGCAGGATGTTCATACACCAACTGCTGCGGACCGAGGCAGTTGTTGCTTGCTCTGCTAATTGTAATGCCTCGCACCGCAGCGCCAAGGCTACACACCAGCATATTTATTAGTTATTCACTGCTGAAAAACTGTTTGGTAACTTGGCTTTCTAAATTAGTACTTTAAAGTTTAATCATGTAATGAAACACACACGATCAAGATTCTGATGAAGTCCTCCGCATCTCCACACTCCACTGAGTCAGGTGGAGTGTGGAGGTACAGAAACATTTGGTCTCACAGGAGGCAAGGTTGTGGCAGACAAGTGGCCAAGATACAGCTCTGGGTCTCTGGGTCTTCCCCATGAACCTCAGCTGTAATGGGATTTTTGTGATTTTATAATTTGATCTTTGTGATTCTACTCTGATTCAACAACTCTAATTGAAATTCAATTCTGACTAACCTCGATTGATTCTTAACTTTTATCACATCATCATTAATAGGTGAACTTCATCCAGGAAAATATATCAAAACAAATATTTTGGCAAGTATTCTAGTTAATATATGTTCTGCGTATTTGGCACAGCTTTAAGACAGACTCTTAAGGGATCCCTTATGGACACATGGCTTAAACGAAGTGTTCCCAACTCCTTACTCTCATATCCCTTCCAAGTACAGTACTGTATAATCATACCGACTTGGCACTTTCTCTTCAAAATTACCTTACCATAAAACAAAGTGTGACACATTTCTGACAATCTCCCGTTTTCAACAAAAGAAATAAAGCATAAGAAAGCGACCTACTGATACCTCTGGGAGTGAAAGGGAGAATAATACAAGCGCAACACATTATGTGATAACATAAGGATTTAATGGATCTTCAGAAAAGCCTATTGGCTCATACAAGGCAGCTCCTATTTATATCAACGCAAACGCATTCACATATAACTAACTTATGCTTAAACAGTCCAGCAATCCCACATATGAATGACACGCATCAAGGCCCTTGTGGATTTGTACAAATGAATGAGTTTAATGGGAAATATATAGAAGCTGCCGCGTATGGACCAAGAGATCTTCTGCAGTTTCCTTTATTCTTATGTTCTTATACATATTATGTTGCACAATTCAACAATGCTGCGGTTTAAGGTAACTAGTCATCCATGCCCTCTCAACAAATTTACAGTATACCAAGTTATATTTGTCATACACAACATAATACAAGAAGTTCGACAATACAGTAATTCCCAAGAAAGAATGGCGTCTGGGTCTCCCCAACACCTGTACCGGCATCCGGCTGGTGTACATTTTATCCAATTACTAAACTGGTCGTCTCCGGATACATCTAGAGGCTTAAATAATTCAGGTCCTTTGTTCTATAGAGGAAACACGTGGGGGATCCGTTTGTTATGTGTTGAGTGGCGTCCCCAGGGGCTTGTGGCCTGCTTGAGCAACTCGCGCCATGATATCACTCTCCCCACACACACACTCGTACGTCACGGTCACCTCTCTCACACATTTCAACATTGTCAATTACCATAACATGAGGGTTGGAAAGCACTCAGTCTTTCGAAAACAGAAACTAATGAAGTCAGAGATAGCATATTGCATCTATTGTTCCCGTTCTATCCCTTTCGTTCAATAGTTTTCGACGCGCCACTAATTCCTGAATGACGAAATAACAAAATATATACAGTATGATATACTTCCTCTTCAGTATACACTGGAGAGGAAGTATGGGACGTAGTATAAATTGAGCATTAGAGAGTAGCTTCTTTGTACGCCGTTTTGGCTAGTAGTTCTGAAGGGGCAATTGTATAGAAATTATCCTCTTTTATGTTCTAAAAAAAGCAAGAAGAGGTAGGGCAAGTTCAATACATTATGTATTAGTACTTTTGTTCGCCAGGTGTGTGGAGGGTTGCTGGGAATATATAGTGTGGGAGAAAGGGAAAATTTGGACACGGTTGGTGTGTGTGTGTAATTAGCTAAGTGTAATTACACACACACACACGTGTAATTACCTAAGTGTAGTTACAGGATGAGAGCTACGCTCGTGGTGTCCCGTCTACCCAGCACTCTTGTCATATAACGCTTTGAAACTACTGACAGTTTTGGCCTCCACCACCTTCTCGCCTAACTTGGTCCAACCGTCTACCACTGTTTGCGAAAGTGAATTTTCTTATATTTCTTCGGCATCTTTGTTTAGTAAGTTTAAATCTATGACCTCTTGTTCTTGAAGTTCCAGGTCTCAGATGTGTGTGTGTGTGAGTGTATGTCAGGGGTCCCTGGAGTGAAATTGGTGTACCGGAGGTCCCTGGAGTGAACGGCGGGGTGTGCACTGGAGGTCCCTGGAATGAACATGGTGTACCGGAGGTCCCTGGAGTGAACGGTATGTGTACTGGGGGTCCCTGGAGTGAACGGGGGTGTGCACTGGAGGTCCCTGGAGTGAACATGGTGTACCGGAGGTCCCTGGAGTGAACGGTATGTGTACTGGAGTGAACAGGAGTGTGCCAAAAGTGAGAAAGTTTCGGTCTGTCCTGGGCCATTATCTAGTCGTGACATAGCAAGGGTGGAGAGGACGTCAGTACAAGGTCAGAGAAGGTGAGGAGCAAGGCGGTGAACTGCCAGAGTAAAGCATGAAAACCAAGCTAACATTAGAACATAAAATCAAGTAAAGCGCCCAACATGAACCTTAGTCCAGGGCTTGGATTCGTCAAGCATTTACGGTGCGTAAATGCTTGATGAATGCGAAACCTGTACATCTTTCTGTACAGAAACCTGTACACTTGCGAAACCTCGGGGCCTGACAGCGGAGTGGACAGCGCTTCGGATTCGTAGTCCTGAGGTTCCGTGTTCGATCCCTAGTGGAGGCGGAAACAAATGGGCATTGTTTCTTTCATCCTGATGCCCCTGTTACCTAGCAGTAAATGGGTACCTGGGAGTTAGACAGCTGCTACGGGCTGCTTCCTGGGGGTGTGTAACAAAAAGGAGGCCTGGTTGAGGGCCGGGCCGCGGGGACGCTAAGCCCCGAAATCATCTCAAGATAACCTAAAGGAACCTTTACATCTTTCCTCAATTATAGTGATTTTTGTTCACATTTATTAACCAGTTTATGATTTCCAAAGCACTTCGAGATGTTTTATAACAATAATCTAGGGTTGAGAAGTTTCGAAGCTCCTAAACTTTTTAATAAATGTAAACAAAAAGGCCATGACTGTTGAAAGATGTACAGGTTTCGTAAGTGGTTGCGTAAATACTTTATGATTCCTGGCCCAGGATTTGTTTCTGTTGACTCGTGTCTTTCTCAGTACACAGTTAAATACTTTAGTCTTAGCAAGCATGATCTGACCAATTTCTGGACCCTCTGTGCTCTCATTCGATCTCTTCTGTTCCTATCTCCTTGTCTTTACTTTTATTATCTTTGTCTTATTTCGTTTTATTGCTTTTTACGTTTCTCTATCCTTTTCTAATTTGTTTATATGTTATTGTTTTCCTTTCTTCGTGTAGGGAACTACTTCAGTTATCAGCCCTTCAGCAGAACATTGTTATATTCTAATGTTATCTCAGTTTTCATACTCTACCTCTCCACTTGCAGTTCCCTCCTTTCACCTGATCTTCCTTCTGACCTTACACTGACTCCTCCTCCACCTTTGCTACGCCACGACTTAATAAGGCTCCAGGACGGACCGAAACCTCCTCTCTTGCATTTCATGTGAGGGTTGGGTTGTGTGTTTTGCGCCACGCGCTTGTGTTGACACAAGGTTATAAGTATGAACCTCACGGACTTGGCACATGCGCACGAGAGCTACAAGATACACAAATGATTTAACAGATCCAGACACTACTAGCTCAGCCCCTCCCCCCCCCCCCCCACCACCTCCTTGTTTGGTACACCAGCGATCCACTCCCATGGTTGTGCCATGGGAGTGACACATCCCACTCCCCTCAGGCCCCCCTCCAATGGCTACACCAGTGATCCAGACATAACCAGCCCTCCCCACCCCCATGGCTACACCAGTGATCCAGACATAACCAGCCCTCCCCACCCCCATGGCTACACCAGTGATCCAGACATAACCAGCCCTCCCCACCCCCATGGCTACACCAGTGATCCAGACATAACCAGCCCTCCCCACCCCCATGGCTACACCAGTGATCCAGACATAACCAGCCCTCCCCACCCCCATGGCTACACCAGTGATCCAGACATAACCAGCCCTCCCCACCCCCATGGCTACACCAGTGATCCAGACATAACCAGCCCAGCCCCCCTCCCCCCCTATGGCTACACCGGTGTTCCGCTGACAACAAGCTGAGGCTGGTTCGCGGAGCTCATCATCAGTAGGAGGTCCGGAGAACCACCGCCCATGTTAGATGCTTTTAGATGTGTATTAGACGCTTGTTGTTTAATTTTCATTAAATTGTAATTTCCAATTTTCTTACATTTGCTCGAGACATAGGTGTATTTTCTCTTGACGTGGTTCATTCATGATTTGTAAAATACAGTGTACATATTTGTATGACAATACAGTGTGTGTATCTGTATGACAATAGCGTACGTACCTAAATGACAATACATTGTATGTGAATAACAATGGTGTACATATCTTTAAGACAATACAGTGAACGTATCTGTATGATGATACAATGTACGCATCTCTATGACAATATACACATCTTTATGACAAATACGTACAGTGTATGTATCTGTATGATAAATGTACCTATTTGTATGATAATGCAGTGTATGTCTGTGTATGACAATTCAGTACAATGTTTATGACAATTCAGTACAATGTTTATGACAATTCAGTGCACGTGTATGTGTATGACAATGCAGATATAAAAGTATTTGCATGACAATACAGCCTGTGAGGTTTCACTTCCAGCGAGTGAATCACTTGGGGGGGTGGGAGGGGAAGTCTTATGAGAAAGATGAGCCATTTACCGTGTAGGCTGGAAGACAGAGCAAGCACGCCTTCTTTGTATGACTCCGTGCAAAACAACACTTATTCTTCCTACTACCCAGCTGACCCGTATACACTGCTCTATATAGCATATTTCTTATGAGTTTTTAAGGGCTGGTCTAGCGGATTATGGTATTCAAAGAAGTCAGAGTATAACGACGCCTGCACATGAACAAATTAAATATAAAGCAAAATAAAGGCTATTGAAGGGTACCGCATTTATTAAAAGGGAAGCATTAATTAATAATACCCAAATTGAGAAACAGCAGATGGACAATTCCTTTGATGTTCACATTGACAACAAACTGAATTTGAATTGTTATTTACAAAATATATATAAGTGTTTTAAGCAGAATCTGTAGATCATGAGCAGGGAATTACTACAAGGGGTTCCAGGTAAGAGGGAGCAGATGGTGATGTACTGATTTACTCCTTTTCCAACTACTGGAACACTGGTGGCTGTTATCAGTACTACGGCTTATTCTGTTTTTCTTAATAGTATTCCGGTGCCTCCCCATGACACACGGTCTTGGATGTGGGGAACTCCCAGCCACACGACCCGCAGAGGGTAGAAATCCCTCTGATATTAACATTCCAACACACCTGAACAAGTGACTGTTTCATTACACTGTACTTATTACCTTCCGTCTTATACATACAGAGCAAATAATTGTATGAATACACTGTTCACGTGATAGAGAAGTTGTGGGGGGGGGGGGAGATGATGAATGATTTACCATGAACTGCAATTAACAGGTAGCGTTTTTTAACGTTATGGTAACCAACGTTATAATTGTAACCTACTATGAGAAGTAACGGCTCACAAGTATCTATATTTACGAATCAATTAGATTTAATACTAAAACTCAACGTTGTGAATACGCTCTCAAATGAACTGAACAAGGTATCAATAACGAGATAGATTTAACCACACATATTAACCATTACAGAGCGCAATTGCTCCAGCCGTATGGGAAATTAAAGAACTATGGTTTAGTGTTAGGCTATCACAAACCAAACATGGCTAGTTCACTAAAAAGAAGTTGACTAATAAAAGAAGTAGACTGTGTGAGAAAGCAGCTGTGATGCTCTGAGAACAGAGAAGCCGGAGAGATGTTATGATAGTCTTCGTGCAAGATGGCTGACTATTTGTTCAAATTCTTCCAAAAAAGAAATTGAAAGATAACTTCAGCATTGGACAGGAAGAAATGTCAAAATAACCTAACAGAAATGGAGTAACTGCAGAAAATCGGCGAAGAAAAACACAACAAGTTAAATTTAGTAACAATTAATTCCGGTTTCTAAAATAGGAAGCTTGTACTTTGCTTGTCGAGGTCCCAGGTGACTATCCTGCCCCTCCCCCCTCCCCAGGATGTCTTCCCACAACATGTGCCCAGCTCCCGGGTACCTATTTAACGGCTAGGTGAAAAAGAGGCATCAGGTGAAAGAAAACATAGACAACCGTTTCTATCCTGCACGAGGATTGAACCCGGGTGCCTCACTTCTGAGCCGAGAATGTAGACCATTGTGCTATGGAAGCGCATTAGGAGATGAGTGATGGTACGGTATTAGTATGTAATAGACACTCCACCTTTAGGAGTTATAATGGGCTGTAAAGGGATATATGCTGTACTAGAGAAAAAACACCTCTAGTGATCTTTGGAAAAGCCTGACGAAGTTTGCATATATTAATGACTAATGTATATTTATTATTAATGAGTAATTTTAGTTGACAGACCTTTACTTATTTTACTGATGTACAATATTGTACTATACAATGATTTGTATTAATGTATTTTAAATATTATATAATGTACTTTCATCAACAGAAGTAGCAGTGACTTCTAGAGCAACAGCAGCAACAGTTGAAGGTCATCCTTGAAAATGGTGCCGCAGTGGACAAGTGTGGTGGTGGTGGTGCTAGCACTAGTGTCCGTGACCTCTGCCATTAAGTGTTACCAGTGTAGCAACTGTGGTACCTCTGTTGGAAACGTTCAGGGGTGTAATCCTGAATACGATGTCTGCATGGTCAGTACTAGTGCATCACTTTACATACTAATCCCATGATTTAACAGGGCAAATGGGAAGGATACCATTGACAAGCCACCGGCTTCCTGTCCCCGTCGAGACCACTAAAGGTAGTGACCCTCGGGTAAATTTACATAAAGTGGACATGGGAAAGTAACAAATGTCTTCACCACAACAATCAAATCAACTGCATAGTAATTGTATAATGTCACGTGTTCTAATATTTATTATCAATATTTCAGAAACTTGACCTTCCTGGCCGGATAGAAAAGGCTTGTGGACGCAGTAACGCGTGCGGTTTGAGAACCTTTGACCGGGATGCCACCATTGCCTTAAACACCATCAGGACCTATCTTGGTAGTGTGGATACAGGTAAGATTATTAACAGTTGTTCATTAGTACAAAGACCATAAATTAAGCAAACTCGAATTTGTGGCAAAGAAACCATAATGGTAAATGCTTTTTCTGTATTGCTGTTTGAACTACAGATTCTATAATGTCTATGCCTAACATCGTTAAGAATCACCTTTTTATTGCGTATCATTGTTATATCTCTCTCTTGGACATATGTTACCGTACTTTTCATTTAGTATTAAGTGTTTACCCCGTCATACATATAAATAATTATTATCTAAATTATTCTGTTTAACCCGAAACGCTTTGCGTAGTAGTGGCTTCATGTTTATGTGTAACCGCTGTGCCTACAGATGTCCTTTTGTCTTCCTTGTACACACATTCTTATGACTAAAGTATTAATATTATTATTATTTTATCGCACTTTCAGTATAAAGGAAGCAGGTGATATAACTCTTAAAAACTGAAATTTCCTTTTGATATTTTTTAGAAACAATTGTATGAATAATTTATTGCACCTTTACACATGGATTAGTTTGCTGTTGACGGTTATAGTAAATCTCATTGACGACTAAAACTTTCGAAAACATCATTTGCGTTACATCTTTTGAGTACAGATAAGTCATCCATATTAACTAATTAATGGCAATGTCAAGACTTTAATACCAGACTTTAACAATAAAATTGTCATTATTTATGTAATTAATATTGCACATTTAAAACTCTATATGTCCCCCTGCCTTCATGTAAGATCTATGCCCCCTGCCTTCATGTAAGATCTATGCCCCCTGCCTTCATGTAAGATCTATGCCCCCTGCCTTCATGTAAGATCTATGCCCCCTGCCTTCATGTAAGATCTATGCCCCCTGCCTTCATGTAAGATCTATGCCCCCTGCCTTCATGTAAGATCTATGCCCCCTGCCTTCATGCATAAATTATTAACAATAATTCTTGAGCAATAGTCACAATGTAGTTGAGTACCAGACGCTCAACTCTATATATTGCAACAATTCTTATACCTAATTACCATCAATCATCGCAGGTATTCAAATTCCGGACGACAACGCGCTGGCGAAGATGATAAAGTGTTGTGATGATGATCTATGTAACTCTGCCGTGAGCAAGCTCATAAACCCTCTCCTCCTCCTCCTCGTGCCTCTCGTCATGTACTCCTTGCAGTACTAAGAGTACATCTACAGGTGAAACATTACAAAGATTGTATTGCATTATTTTTGTCAGGGGCACACTACCCACTTGCTAGCGTAGGGGGGCAGTATTTAGCTAACACTTTGTTTTTACAAGCCTACCCTTGTTTTCTTGTTATAAATGGTAAACACGAGGATCGTTATTAGATTTTTTTTGTTTTTGAAGATGATGTATTTAAGGATTATATAAATAAATGTCCATTTGCATTTCAATTAAAGCAGTGTTAAGGAATAAAATAAGATACTACTTAATGTGGGAGGGGAGGGGGGCGGTGGAGACAAATACCGAACTATATTATGCTATAATTATTAAACGGGTTGAATTATTGATGCGATGATTATTTATTGACTAATTTTTTTTTATGATAGGCCTATCCTTCTTCACAATACAAAACCATCACATGGAAGCCATAAGAGTTAACATATGGAAATACACTGAAACCATAGTAAGCAGTGAAATAGGCAGAAACAAAAACTGGGAAAATGAACTCTTCTATAGAGAGTTCAAAGCATCTTTTCCTGGAACATTTCAGTTTGCTTACCCAGTCACTTGCCATAGTTACTGATGGATCTAAATCCGTGGCTGGCGTGGAATTTTGGGTTGTTGTTCCCCCCAGACACAACACATAAATCATATCTCTTTAGTATCATCGCACATGATATAGACATCCTCAAGTAAGTAGGACAAGAGGACATGGGTGCAAGCTGCAAACACCAAGGAATCGAAGAAATGCAAGGGAAATACTTGTGAACTGTGCGGGTCGTAAACAAGTGGAATGCACTGAAAGACAACGTCGTGGAAGCCACTTCTTATCATCAACTTTGAAGGCCAGAATCGGCAAAGAACTCGAACAGCAGTAAACTTAAACAAATAAAAATCAGGTGCATCAGTGCTAGTCAATGGGTATGAAGCGCTATACCTGATTCCCCCCGCAGTTACTGTTATAAAAGTACGCTATACACCTCATTTCCATGTAGCCTAGTACAATACAGTGGCTACGTAATACCTTATACACAGGGCGCCTACCTATAGACCCACCTGCATAAATAACCCCCACATACCACCATACTTTTCACCATACACTCTTCATTCTCCTCTCGCTGCCCAGCTTGCACAATACTGTATATACACAGAGTAGAATCTTAGTTTTATAAATTTTATGTTCGTATTAATAGATCGTCTATTAATAGATCGTGTATTCATAGCGTGGGTGTATTAATAGCTCGTGTGTATTTCACAAATCCTTATTAACATTATCATTCTTAAAACAATTAATTGATTTTGCAGAACCAAGGTGTGCCCAGGTGATTAACTGCTGCGATACAAACTCTTGCAAGGTTGAAGCTACTCACGCCTTCATTTCTTCTCTTAATAATTCATATTAGATTTCGAAACTGTCTGGTCACCCAATTCCAGGAGTGATTAAAGGTTTTACTATACTATCATTTATAGGGAATTGCAGAAATTATATAAGACTGCATATGGGAAAATGCGTACTTTTAAGCGTATTTAAAGTCATTGCTGGAGAAATAATAGTCTTTTTTATTATTATTAAGCGTATCATAAAGGTTAAGACTTGATTCTTTTACTGATTTTCAATACTGTATTCAAAATTTAATAAAGTGCTTGTACGAAACTATGATGAGCAATTTGTTCATGAAGTATGGGATTTAAACAAATATATATAATGTAAGTAAATACTTTTATGTTATTTTTGTATAGCACAATGAGCCATTTCATAGAGTTCTATTGTAGCAAATATTATGTATATCTAGAAAACTATATAACTAAGCTTCCAAATTAATGTATTAACCTGTACATATAATAAAAAAGTGTATTATAAAATAATAACTGAATAGAGAGTTTTGTGCCTATTGTCAAGCTTACAGCAGCAATTACTTTCTAACATACAAGTTTGTACCTCCATTAACCACTTAATGGTAAGAGATGTTGTCAGTGCTGTAATTTGGTAAGCGATGATGTCAATGTTATAATTACTGTATTTTCCACCTAGAGATGTCACAGGGTAGACTGTGTACTTGGTGAGCTTCCTGTGGGTTCAACCAGTTAATGTGCCGTTGGTTGCATCATTCCTCTATTCTCTAAACCAAATTTATCGAAGTACACCAGAAATATTTTCCTTTGAAGAATATAGTAAAAGGTGTACATCAATTCTTGACAAATTGTAGCAGTTTAGTTGATTGTTTGTTAATTAAAATTTCAAATAATTTCTAGCGCGGAACTGGCAAGCAAATTTACCCATTTTTTTTAGTATAAATAACTCAGTGCATATGACCGCAGAAAGTGTTTATAAACAATTTGTAGAAGAACGGTTTACAAACCGCCTATTACAAGCTGTTGCTTGCATTGTTCATTCGCATTCTTTGAAAGGTCATCATGAACCATTAGACACCCAGCCCACAAATCTGAAAATAAAAGAACTGGCGACATTTCGGCCCGTTGTCGATCACTACACGACTTGATAATGGTCTTCCTTTATCTTCAGATGTATGGGTTAGGTGTTTAATTTTCAGCCACATTAGTGTGACTGTCTGCCATGAACAACAATCATCTGTACTAAGTTTGTGCTGGTTCCTCTTCTAACCTAATGTTATCATAAATTGCCAGTTAGAGTTTAAGTGTGATAATTTAGTCCTTCAAGACAAAGATGCTCCTGACACAGCAATGTGTATAAAATTATTTCAAAATTTATACTAATTTCTTATTGTAATTCTCATGTCTGTGTTTCAAAAGCATTTAAATATTAAATTCTATGTATTTGTTTGATTCTCCTAGTTGAAACAGCTGACCAGCTATTATTAAAGGTGGACGTGTTATTCAGTGCTAGTGGACTACTGCTGTTCACTGTTTAACTCCTGTTGTCGAAGGCAAAAAGCCTAACACTGGGTTATCAAGGTATCCCTTTAGCCTAAGCCAAATACTGACCATCTCCAGGATGCAACCCACAAAGGTTTACTAAATCCCGAGTACCAATTTACAGCTAGGTGAGGGAGCGGCATCAGGTGAAGGAAACGTGCCCAACCATTTCTGTCCTGTCCAAATTTTAACCTAGATCCCTCGATTATTAGTAAAGGTCGAAGACCACCGTATAATAATAATTATATTATAATAATAATAATTATATATATAATATATAAATAATATATACTGTATATAAAATGCACACATTTGAAGCATAATACAGTGAAGTTTTCGAAGGTACATAATGTAAATTATATAAAGCCACTAATAATTTCATTATTAGCTTGTATTTCATGCACAAATAGGTGAGTATACACACGCGCACACACACACACACACACACCTCACGTGATGAGCTAGAAACCTCAATATCGCAAAGATTTTTTTATTGATAGAAGAGATCCCTCAACCTCAATGATAATATGGGGTTCAGATGTTATATTAAAACGTATTTCAACCTCTCGCCAATTAAATAATTGCTGCAGTTAAATCTAATGCTTCAGTATTTTAGAATTCCTGAGTCTTTCCCCCCCCCCCTTGTGTAGCAAGCCAGAACACCATAAAATATACTGCAATAATCAGTAAGTTTGCTTCATAAATTGTGGAGGAAATTACCTGTCCTACCTTTAGGTTACCCTTATGTAGTTTTGAGGATAAATGTTTTATCGGCCCGGTCTCTGATCAGGTCTCCTTGTTTGTGGTTTGCCTAACCAGACTGTTAGACGCCGCTTCTCGCAGTTATATTTTTTTCATCCATGATACATACACGAATGGTAACCACAATACCATCAACATACACGCAGTGACAGCAACTACAATAACCTCAATATCCATGCACTAACAGCAACTACAATACCCAAAACCATCATCGCGAGCTCCAAAACGTTACACCTCCACTAAACGTTCAGAAACATCACACAGCCATATTCTTAGAAACATTGTTACTGCACATACAACATCTGGTGTGAACCCGAATCCTACCACCTACAAACATTTCAGGCTAAAGTGCCTGAAACTATTGAGAAAAAATAAGCTCGTTTGCTATCTTCAAGAAAAAGTATTCTCAACTCCTAATTTGTATTGATGTTTACATCTCGCTTCTACGAAAATTGTGTTATCGGAAACATATAAGAAGTAATCGGAAAATATCGTATTTCTCAGTGGCCACAATATCCACAAGTAACCTTAATTCAACGTTATAATTTAACGTACAGTTAACGATATAATTCAACGTTATAGTTCAACGTTGAATCCACGTAACTCATGCATGTTTTGCCACCTGGTTTGCCGGCTTATAACACGCACCTAATTTACCAGGTTATTTTGTGGACAAAATTTGTATCATAGTATCATTACAGTTCTCGATTCGCAATCGGGGATCCAGGGTTCGATTCTCATTGGGAACTAATGGTTTTATACAACTGATGCCTCTGTTCACCTACCAGTAAATAGGTGCCCGGGAGTTAGGCAACTGTTGTTCGACTCTGGGGAAATCTCAATATAAACCTAAAGTACATATTTACACAGGCTTCCAATCCCTGACAAAACGAATTATACATTTATTAAACATTGATGATCAACTGATTTTGTAAAGGAAATTTATGATTTTGAGCATGTAAATATATTTTCTTCTTTACGATGAAGGTGCAGTTTGCGTGAAGGTTCCTAGTCACAGTGATTACACGAGTGGTAATGTTGAGAGGCGCGTCATAATGGCACGTCAGTGTATCTTTGGTAAGGCAGGGATGTAGTAGTTGTTTTCAGGTGATGCATGACGACTAAACGAGACGTGTTTTAGAGTTAGACTTGACATGCTTGGCGGCGATTTATTGTCCCAGTGGTTTGAGTTATATGAACTAGTCATATGCATTATATATATATAAGGTTGATGGTGGACCATAGACACGCGTCCTGTCCGCCCGCAAATACGGTTAGCTTTCTCTACCACTTTCATTCAAAGATCGGTCGCTTTCCAAGCATTCTCATTTCAGTCTGAAATGGCACGAACGAAGACTGAACAGTCACAACTGTTAGACGCATCATGATGGCCCCGCGCTATCAGTTTGACAGGTATGATAACGAGACTGATCATATGATAGTTGTATGATCAGGCTAATGGCTATTGCACCTCCTATCTCTTTATCTAGTGGAGCGATCTCACATCACAAAAAGTACCACGATAAGGCTGCACTCCCACTACGAGACACCAGGACACAGTAGTCTCATTCATTCAGTGTCCGCGACAGTCTCTCTCTCTCTCTCACACTTTGACTCTGGGAAGTTAGCCGTGATGTTGTCCAAATCAAAGAATGCTTCACATTCAGCGACATTTATGACACCAAAGAATCTAGAAATCATCACAATACAGAAGTCTCCAGTGGCTACCAGGACACGGAACGGCACAGCGATCACCGGTACACAGAAGGCCCTATGGACCACCACAACACAGAAGGGCCAATGGACCACCACGACACAAACGACCAAATTGGCCATCACAACGCAGAAGGCTCCGGTGATAACTGATACACAAAAGGCCGCATGGACCGTCACGACACAGAAGGCCACAGTGGCCATCGCACCACAGAAGGCATCGACGAACACTTGTACACAGAAGGCGCCGGTGATCATCGACACGCAGAAGGCCCCATGGACCACCGCAGCACAGAAAGCACCAGTAATCTTCGACACACAGAAGGCCCCATGGACCACCACAGCACAGAAAGCACCAGTAATCTTCGACACACAGAAGGCCCCATGGACCACCACAGCACAGAAAGCACCAGTAATCCTCGACACACAGAAGGCCCCATGGTCCACCACAGCACAGAAGGCGCCAGTAATCCTCGACACACAGAAGGCCCCATGGACCACCACAGCACAGAAAGCACCAGTAATCCTCGACACACAGAAGGCCCCATGGACCACCACAGCACAGAAAGCACCAGTAATCCTCGACACACAGAAGGCCCCATGGACCACCACAGCACAGAAAGCACCAGTAATCCTCGACACACAGAAGGCCCCATGGACCACCACAGCACAGAAAGCACCAGTAATCCTCGACACACAGAAGGCCCCATGGTCCACCACAGCACAGAAGGCGCCAGTGATCATTGATCCACACAAGACCCCATGGATCACTAAGACACAGAAAGTCCCAGTGATTAATGATAAACAGAAGGCCCCATGGAGCACAAAAACAGAGAAGGCTCCAGTGACCACCACGACACAGAAGGCGCCAGTGACCACCACGACACAGAAGGCGCCAGTGACCACCACGACACAGAAGGCGCCAGTGACCACCACGACACAGAAGGCGCCAGTGACCACCACGACACAGAAGGCGCCAGTGACCACCACGACACAAGAGGTCCCAGCGACCAATATGCCACAAGAGGCCCCAGGAACCACTATGCCACAAGAGGCCCCTGGGACCATTACGCCACAAGAGGCCCCAGGAACCACTATGCCACAAGAGGCCCCAACGACCACTCTGCCACAAGGGGCCCCACCGACCACTATGCCACTGGAGGCCCCACCGACCACTATGCCACAGGAGGTCCCAACGACCACTATGCCACAAGAGGCCCCACCGACCACTATGCCACTGGAGGCCCCAACGACCACTATGCCACAGGAGGTCCCAACGACCACTATGCCACAAGAGGCCCCACCGACCACTATGCCACAAGAGGCCCCACCGACCACTATGCCACAAGAGGCCCCACCGACCACTATGCCACTGGAGGACCCAACGACCACTATGCCACAGGAGGTCCCAGCGACCACTATACCACAAAAGGCCCCAGCGACCACTATTCCACAAGAGGGCCCAACGACCACTATTCCACAAGAGGGCCCAACGACCACTATGCCACAAGAGACCCCAACGACCACTATTCCACAGGAGGCCCCAGGAACCACTATTCCACAAGAGGCCCCACCGACCACTATGCCACAAGAGGCCCCACCGACCACTATGCCACAAGAGGCCCCAGCGACCACTACGACAAAGACCTTGGTCGCCACCATGACACAAAAGAAACAAGAGAGAACAACAGGAAGTGTCCCAACAACCACTCGTTTAGTCAAATCGACCACAACACGGCGGGTCCCAAGGACCAAGGTACGAAGGGCCTCAACGACCACGGCAAGGAAGACCCCAGTCACCACCAAGGTACGAAGAGCCCAGACGACCATTACAACTAGGTCAACGACCACCACGATACTGAGGGCCCCATCGACAATCGCACCAACACGAAAAGCCTCTACGAGGCAGACACTTCGTAAGTCTTCCACAAAATCCAAGCGAAAAAAGTCTTCGAGAAAGCCTCCAGTAGTTTGGAGGAGACTGCTGGCTGTAGGCGAAGAAGGGAGTGGGAGGATCAGCTTGCTGGAGGGCATAACTCGTTGCCACACCAACGACAACAGCAGCGCCCATAACAACGGCAGCTCCGACAAACAGGCTCCGCTCAGCGTCAACGGTACACAGGTACAGTGATGTCTGATTTCTATAAGTTATTTTTTTTTAATATTCCGTTAATACAATGGGCAAATATATAGATTCTTAACCCTTAGGTAGTGATTCGCGTCCCCGAGCGTTAAGAATAGATTAGATTCACAATGTGGCTAGTGTTTGTGTTCTAATACTTAAGTTAATGAAGATTAAGTCAGCTGATATATCGTGAGTACCCGGAATCAATACTGAGAAGTAAAGATAACCTCTTGTAATCATGCTGATCTCCCAGTAAATGATTGCAGAGGAGAGCAATCGAACGGCGCACTGGTTAAGATGAGATAGAACCGTGAAGGGAAGGTCCATACCAAGTAAAGAAGGCGACCCTGCTCGCGGTCGTACACATACAAATCCCGGATTGGTAGATTGGAGAATTAAAAAGGAGGGCTTCTGAATTAAGGAGCATGACAGTATTGATCACTACGGTCCTGCAACGATGAGGCGCATGACAGTATTGATCACTACGGTCCTCCAACGACGGAACACCAGTTTACACATACAAACTCTGGATTGTGAAAAACAGAACGTTCCGTAACTGAGGCGCGAGCCGTATGGTGCAGAGTATCATAACAGTTAAGGGTCAAGACAACAGCTGATATATACCAAGGACACACATGATACACACTTGACAGTACCAGGGACGAGGGTAATTTGTTATGTGTTTTTCTATTTGAATCCTAGGATGACAAGATTTTGAGTGAAGCAAAAGCTTTCCTTTCTTGAGATTCTTGAGATAATTTCGGGGCTTTAGTGTCCCCGCGGCCCGGTCCTCGACCAGGCCTCCACCCCCAGGAAGCAGCCCGTGACAGCTGACTAACTCCCAGGTACCTATTTACTGCTAGGTAACAGGGGCATTCAGGGTGAAAGAAACTTTGCCCATTTGTTTCTGCCTCGTGCGGGAATCGAACCCGCGCCACAGAATTACGAGTCCTGCGCGCTATCCACCAGGCTACGAGGCCCCCTTTACTCAAAATGAGCCTAAATCACATTAACTTATATGGTTTGGCTTCCCATTGTTGGGACCAAGAAGCCAGTTAGGCTAATCTAGGTCCCCCTAAGTCACCTGCTGACCTTCCTCAACATGTAACCCACAACAGTTGCCTAACTCCCGAGTACCTACCAACTGCTAGGAGAATAGAAGCATCAGGTGACAGGAAACATGCAGAAAGTTTTCGAGAGTGAAGACTTTAAAGCCGTTCTTTGGTAGCCCAGGATGATTTAGTAAATTACAAGGTAGAACGAGTGTTGAATAACGGGAAATCGACACTACAAGAGCAAGTAATGAGGCGATGAACAATGATTAAGGCAGTGCTTAAAACACTGCCTTACTCCCTCATGTTGTCAACAGGTCGAGTGTTGCTCCTTGAAGGTATGGCCTGAGAAGAAGCTTTAAAGAAGTGAACAAAGCGAAATAGAGACCAGAATGAGTAATAGATCATTTGAGGCGGATTGGCAGAGTGGAAAGTCCAAAGGGCATGACTCAGCATGGGCTTTATGGGCCAAGCAAGCAAGTAATTATCATAAGAAAGTGCCAAAGACAGGAAGGTTATATAGTACCATCTGTGTCTGAGAATATTCAACAGTTTCTAGATGTTATTCAGGACACCAATACGAGAACAGAAATACATAAGAACATAAGAATAAAGGTAACTGCAGAAGGCCTATTGGCCCATATTGGCAGCTCCTATTTATAATCACCCAATCACACTCATATATATGTCCAAACCCACGCTTGAAACAATCGAGGGACCCCAACTCCACTACGTTACGCGGAAATTGGTTCCACAAATCAACAACCCAAATCCCGTGAAGAGTGATGTCACAGGAATCGGATTCACAGAGAATGTTATCGAGAGATAAAATTCTCTCGTGAACAATATATATCCCGTGGTTCTTTACCGGAAGCAAAACTTCAGATCATCCTGAAAATCAGGAACATTTTCAGAGGAAGTAAAAAGCTATTAGATGACAGTTCGTAACAGTATTACTAGTCCAAATTTACAAATTTATAATCATTTCCTTTTTCATGCATAACGGGGGTGGGGGGTGGTTGGGGCGGGGGGGAAAAAAAGAGAGAGAGAGAGAGAGAGAGAGAGAGAGAGAGAGAGAGAGAGAGAGAGAGAGAGAGAGAGAGAGAGAGAGAGAGAGACAAGAGAGAGAGACAAAGAGAGAGAGACAAAGAGAGAGAGACAAAGAGAGAGACAAAGAGAGAGAAGAGAGAGAGAGAGAGAGAGAGAGAGAGAGAGAGAGAGAGAGAGAGAGAGAGAGAGAGAGAGAGAGAGAGAGAGAGAGAGAGAGAGAGAGAGAGAGAGAAGAAATAAAGGGAAGAAGAGAGAGAGAAGAAATAAAGGGAAGAAGAGAGAGAGGGAAGGAGAGAGAGAGAGAGAGAGGGGGAAGGAGAGAGAGGGAGAGAGAGAGAGGAGAGAGGGAAGGAGAGAGAGGGGAAAGGAGAGGGAGAAGGAAAGAGAGAGGGAAGGAGAGAGGGAGAGAGTAAAAAAAGATGCATTATTTTGCATCAATTAATCTTACATTTTGTGCCTAAGTTTACGAGGTGTAGATATAAGAAAACAAAAACAAACAGAGAACCAGTGAACTGTCTGGAAAAATCTACATACATCAGCTGTACAAATGTAAACATAAGAGTTATATAAATACAATGCTGATATTACGGCCATTGTCCTTCGCCACAGGTGCAACTCTGGTGCAGTCGAGGGTATTTCGCCAGAGATCAGGACAAGAGGCTCGATTCCTACAGCTACCTAGGCCACCACGTGGTGTTAATCTGCTTCTCCATTGCCTGCCCCGAGTCGCTACGCATGGCTAAAGAGAGGTGGGCGCCTGAAGTTGCCTGGTTCATCCCTGACACGCCCGTCATCCTTGTTGGCTGCCACAAGGTAAGTCTTTGGCAGATAAATGTTTCGTAAGAACATTTTAAGAAACTGTCATTTTTACCAAATAAATTATCCTAGTTATCAATAAATTATGTTGCAAGAGTTTAGCCATGTTTATTCAGCCGGCATGATACTAATTACCCTTAACTATTCACAGCCAATTCCTCTTAAATATTTATGCCACTCAGTAATTGACGAGTATTGTCTTCTACACACACACAGAGATCACACTAACGTGATGCATCAAATGAACAAATCCACAAGGGATTTGGGATCTGGGATGCTCCCGGACGCAGGTTCGAATCCTCGTCACGGCCCTTGTGGATTTGTTCATTGTCTTCTACATTACCCAAAAGCCTTTACTTTTTCCATTACCCACAGGAAGTCCGAGAGGCCACAACGACCACGAAGAAACACAAGCAAAAGAAGCAGAAGGCAGTTGCGTACGAGGAGGGTGTGGCCGCGGCTCAAGATGTGGGTGCGGTGGCCTATCTGGAGTACAACTCGTGTACCGGAGACGGCATGGCAGAGATCATCGAGATGGCCGCCGCGCACGCCCTAAAGAACAACAGTCTCGAATACTCTCCTCTCAAGCGTTGCCGACACGCAAATTGTGCACCAGAAACCTGTCCACACCGTAGGGACAGGTGCACTATCCTGTAAACCTGTCCACACCGTAGAGACAGGTGCACTATCCTGTAAACCTGTCCACACCGTAGAGACAGGTGTACTATCCTGTAAACCTGTCCACACCGTAGAGACAGGCGCACCTCTATCCTGTAGCACTTTTATCTACATCATCGACTCATAATCGAGGGACAATCCACGGGCAGGACAGAACGGTAGGACACGTTTCCTCTCACCTGATGCTTATATTCACCTAGCAATGAAATAACTACCCGGGAGTTAGACAACTTGGGGAAGGTCAATAGTTGCCCTCAGAGATCTCACAGCCAAGGTACAGGCTTCCTGTACCTTGGCTGTGACAGGCCTTGGTACAGGCCTCGATAAGCCAAGGTACAGGCTTCCTGTCCCAGAATAAGAGAATTATGCTCTACTGACATGTGTACTCTCACAGAAGGCGTGTCCACGCCCGTAAACACAGGTGTATCTTTAGTAGACGTGTCCAAGCCGTGGACAGAGACATGCTCTCCTCCATAACAGACCAAACCGAAGGCAGACATAATCTCACGTAGAACCGTCCACATCACAGGGAAAGATGTACACAACCCACTTGAGCTATTTAGTGCATCATAAAATGCCATCTCATTAATTTACACATCACACAGGAATCCCACTAACGGAAAATATATCAGCTCCAATCGATTGGCGCAATGGATTCAGTGGAATCCCCAGGTTGTATAACTTGCCATGTCATGGTACAGGGGTAAGGTGCGCGGTTAGAGTACCTTGATCGCTGGTTCAAGTCACCTCATTGCTCCAATTGATTTCTCAATCTCCTCATTATTTCATCATATTCTATCAGAGTAAACAAAAATCATAAATATATCTAAAACTCACTAAACCTAGTCCTGTGTTTTTGTTATTCCCGTATATCTAGTCCTTAAAATTGTTTGGTATTAAAAAACGCAGAAATTGATACATTAACACAAACTATAATATACACTGAGTATACTGAGAAGTAACTTGGTCTCCCTCAGATATCAGACTAGTTCCCAAAACCAGATATCAATATAAAGAAATTTAGGTGGTCCCTAAGGATACCAATACTCTATAATATATATATATTTTACTTGTATTGGTTGAGTTGTGTATGTGTCAAGGCCACATTTGTAATCAAGTAATCTTGTAAATATATATATATATATATATATATATATATATATATATATATATATATATATATATATATATATATATATATATATATATATATATATACACAAATTATTCATTTAATTTTTGTACTTGTGCTCTTGTTTGTATCATTATTTTAACATATATATATATATATATATATATATATATATATATATATATATATATATATATATATATATATATATATACTATATATATATATATATATATATATATATATATATATATATATATATATATATATATATATATATATATATATATAGCCTTTACTACATGTTAAAATAATGATACAAACAAGAGCACAAGTACAAAAAATAAATGAATAATTTGTACAAGGCAGTTATTTAAGTGCCTCTGATCTTATCAGTATAGATAGCCCAGTAGGTCACTTAATGGTGTTTATTGGTGACGTTACATAAATACTGCTGCTATTATGTAAAATTATATTTTATCGCATTTCTTTAAAATGTTATATGCATGTCATTGCATCTACTCAGCCAGAGACCAAAGAGTGGACGATTATAGTGCCCTAAGGTTTCAAGTTTGCATCCAGAGTAATATTTCTTAGGCTTCTTACGCAGTATTATGAATTCAGTGATAATTTGAATCGAAAATATAACAAACGGCATCTGCTCCACGCTACGAATACTTAGGCCAATGATTTTCCTATAGATATAAATCGTTGTGATTTCTTTGTGTACACAACTATGTAGCACTTGGAAAGGAAATGAGGACAAATATAGGATGGGATGGGATAGGATAGAGGGAAAGAACGGTGCCCAACCACTTGGACCATTAGGGATCATATGCCAACCTGCAAGAAGCGAGGCCGTGACTACCAACTAGTCCAAATAGATGGGCCCCAGCACCAGTAACTTGCTTTACATAATCTTATGTACTTGTAAGGCTGACGTGGATGACTCTAAAGGTACTTGTACAGGCCGCCGAAACTGTTTTGAATTTTACGATGTGTAATATCTACATTGGAAAAGAATACACAGATACATTCCAAGCATTAGTGGCAGTAAAGACTGACTAACTTGCTTTTGTTATACTGTAAACTACGTTTGTGCCTAAAACCAATCTAAAAATTGTATATAGAAAAAATTCCCCGCACTTGACAACGAAAAAATCAAATTGAATTGGCAACTGTATAACAATTGTCAAAATTTCTTCATTTTAAAGGACGTACTTTTTATTTATTGTATCATATAGCGATAAATATGATATTTTCGACAAATTTAATAAAGGTTAATATAGATCTTCTCGCTTTCACCTGTATATATTATCCCAAATATTATCCAAGTAAAATTATATATGTAGAAATTAATATTAGGTAAAAAGGGCTTTAATAAGTTTATAATGACTCTTACTATTTAGGTTATGCATCCGGTCACGCTAATCTTATCCAATCCTAGATAGATGTCTTCAAATCATACCACAAGTGAAAAATGTGTTTGCAAGATTCATCTCGAGAAATCAAAGATTAAGAGATGCCTCTACATGTGGCTTTGTATCTGCCTAATTATGATTGTTATTATTTTTAGACATCAGCCTGATTATTACATTTCAAATATTAAATTTTCTGACAATTTATATAATATATAAATTTATATAATTATATAAATTTATATATTATATAAATATATAATTATAATAAATATATATAATTATATATAATTATAATTATATAAATTTATATATTATATAATATATAATTTATATAATATATATATATATATATATATATATATATATATATATATATATATTAACATTCGTGTCCATTGACAAGGAAATGTTACTATTTATTAGCTTATTAGATATTAAAAAATATTTTCACAAAATGGCTAATTAATAAAAATGAACATAGGAGACTGCAATTGTTGACCCATGCGTGACTCACTGTGGTCCAAACACGACCTATTAAGTAGGTTAGAGGACAGGTTGCAGAGCGTATCAAGAGGAAGTATATGGCTTTCTCAGAGCAAGGGGGCTCCCCCATGCCTACCTGGCTATGAAAACCATCCCGCGGATATTACAAGCACAGGATGTGCCTAGATACATATTAAACTGTACCGGTACGACGACAAATCAAGTTATATACTGTATATCGTTTTCTGTTAAATAATGTCATTTTATAATTAATAAGACAAATTAAGCTAAACGGGGTGAGAATAGCTTGAGATACCTCATCCCTTTGTGTGTATTTTACCTCAATAAACTTATTTCAATTTCAAATTAAGCTATTCAGAAACGTTTAGTTTCGAACTAAAGCTCCTGAAGTTCTAAACGCTGTACTATTTAATAATACTTAAGCCAAATTCAAGAACAATAAGTTACGGAAAGAAATTGGAAGGAAATAAAAAATTAACCAATCGTCTTCACGATGATAATTTGTGGTTCCCTAAACAAACCGCGTTTAATTACCAAACGCATCCAGTTCAGTCTGGTATATTACGTGTGAAGTAGTCAATAGCATGAAGAAGTTGTTAGTGAGGTTTGTTGTTAACGTGAGTAGTTGTCAGTGTGAAGTAGTAGTCAGTGAAATACTTGTTAGCGTGAAGCCGTTGTTAGCGTAAAGCCGTTGTCAGCGTGAAGCCCTTATTAGCGTGAATTGGCTGGTAATATGCAATAGTTGGCTTCGGGAATTAGTGTCCCTGCGGCCCAACCCAGGTCACCATGATCGGTAAACTTCGTTGATGCTGCGACATAGCTTCATGTGAGTTGGTAAACTCAGCAATGGCTACAACAGGCTAGTGCAGTTAAACAATAAAGGTTGGTAAACCTGGGTTGGTAAACTGCTGAATCTTCGGCGTGCAGATACTAACTTCGGTAAACTCCCGGATGGCTACGATGTGCAGGCGCCAAAGTCGAAAAACACGGGATGGGCAAGGCGGTATCCTCCCCTGGGTTGGTAAACCCCGGATGGGTACTGGGGCGGCACCGACCCTCGGTAAACCAAAGATAGCAAATAATTGCCCACGGCCTAAAAAACAAAAACTGGAGGTTCCAGTCACTCTCCCTACTAAGTGAGGCTGGTATCTGGCGCTATTGGAAATTGGTATCATTTGTTGTTACATGTAAAGTGGTACATGGGAGGGGGGATGTGAACCCCAACCTGCCTATGACCATTCCCTAACAAAGGCCAGTTAGCCTGCAAAGTTTGGTGAGGCTAGCACCTAGCGTCTGGCCTCCAACCTCGAACAGAAACATATAAATTCTCTTTTACATATATAATGGTGTACGAGGTTTGCAGGAAAGAATAAAACAAGTCAAAAGAGAAAGAAGAGATATCCAATGCTGGACATTTGGATTTTAACAAGAATCTATTGTCACAAAAAGACGGCTTATTGACAAGCATTTTATATCCTATTGAAATAAGATCTATGTTGTATGAGCTGTTCTAAGTAACTTTGATCCAAGCTAGTCCCTAAATTCTGTATGTAAAATGGTTTGTAAAGGTTTGTAAATTTCTGTAACTTCATTGTATAATTAGTTTAAATTAACTATCCATTAATTTGTCTTAATCAACACAGGTCTGGACATAGTCGTTCTTTCATCGCACACAATATTTCCCTAATTCCAATATCAAAACTTCTTTCAACTAAGTAATTTCTCTCGTGATTTTCCATAGACTATCCGCTGAATCATCAATCACGAAGTTTATATGAATGGCTGAAAATAATATAATTAAATCTACAAGCACATTGACGACTCAATTACCTGAAATGTCTACAGCAATGTTAGGCTTCCACCTACCTTACTGACGAGATGTTGGCAGTCCGAGCACACGACTTCACTATATTCACTATTTCCTAACTTCTTCCATTTTCATCCGAAAACTTTAAAACACTTGGGCGTTCCCACACACTTAGTACCTAGGAAGGCAATTGCAATTAATAACACTTAGATTATACAACAGATTAGATATACACAAATTAAACCTCAGACTGGCCTACAAGTTTTATATAATTCATGTTATATATGAATGACAACACTCTGGTCTCTGTCTTCTTAAGATATATCGTTACAGTTATACAATATGACAATCCATTCTCCTGTTTAGATAGTAGTTTTTGTAATTATATGCATTATAGTACAAAGATTGCCGTTCAGAAATTAGATAGTAGTAGCAGGAGTAAGCATGCATCAGTCTCAGGACAATATGGAGTTGTGCTCTGGTTGTCGGTCTGGAGTGGCCTCTCCAGTGCGCAAAGCCAGGGTAGGTTGATACGGAGGAGAAGCTGTCACCCAAGCAGCAGGTCTGTATGGTTTGTACGAGGTTTGCAGGAAAGAATAAAACAAGAGTCAAAAGAGAAAGAAGAGATATCCAATGCTGGACATTTGGATTTTATCAAGAATCTATTGTCACAAAAAGACGGCTTATTGACAAGCATTTTATATCCTATTGAAATAAGATCTATGTTGCATGAGCTGTTCTAAGTAACTTTGATCCAAGCTAGTCCCTAAATTCTGTATGTAAAATGGTTTGTAAAGGTTTGTAAATTTCTGTAACTTCATTGTATAATTAGTTTAAATTAACTATCCATAAATTTGTCTTAATCAACACAGGTCTGGACATAAGTCGTTCTTTCATCGCACACAATATTTCCCTAAGTCCAATATCAAAACTTCTTTCAACTAAGTAATTTCTCTCGTGATTTTCCATAGACTATCCGCTGAATCATCAATCACGAAGTTGATATGAATGGCTGAAAATAATATAATTAAATCTACAAGCACATTGACGACTCAATTACCTGAAATGTCTACAGCAATGTTAGGCTTCCACCTACCTTACTGACGAGATGTTGGCAGTCCGAGCACACGACTTCACTATATTCACTATTTCCTAACTTCTTCCATTTTCATCCGAAAACTTTAAAACACTTGGGCGTTCCCACACACTTAGTACCTAGGAAGGCAATTGCAATTAATAACACTTAGATTATACAACAGATTAGATATACACAAATTAAACCTCTCAGACTGGCCTACAAGTTTTATATAATTCATGTTATATATGAATGACAACACTCTGGTCTCTGTCTTCTTAAGACATATTGTTACAGTTATACAATATGACAACCCATTCTCCTGTTTAGATAGTAGTTTTTGTAATTATATGCATTATAGTACAAAGATTGCCGTTCAGAAATTAGATAGTAGTAATAGTAGTAGCAGTAAGCATGCATCAGTCTCAGGACACTATGGAGTTGCGCTCTGGTTGTCGGTCTGGAGTGGCCTCTCCAGTGCGCAAAGCCAGGGTAGGTTGATAAGGAGGAGAAGCTGTCCCCCAAGTAGCAGGTCCCCCCCTCTCCACGGCGCCGAAAGTCTCCAATGGAAAGGCAAGCGCCAATACGATTGGTTCCAGCGCCGTCGCAGGAACTGTGAGCTGCGGAGGTGACCTTGAAGTTGGTGAAAGAAGGCACAGGGACTCCAATAGATAGTAGACATTAGATAATAGAACTTTGTACTAGTCACTTCAGTCGGGAAAAAATGAAGATAAAAAAGACTTAAATATTCCTTGGCCTAGTATAGCACACATATGTACTATATTAGGCTTCAGATAGCGTGTCTTAGGTCTAGGAAGGTTAAGTTAGTTTAGTTTCTTTGCAACATAAGTAGAAAATAGGTTTCCAGTCTGTCCAACTCAATAGTGCCGATTTGTACCTTATAATTTCATTGTACATCGGCATAAATATATATACTATGGTATGACAGTGTCAGACCACGGAGGAAAATTGAAACAGGAATTTCCTTAAGTACTTTCGTATATTAATACAGCTTCAGAAGGAGTCCTTCTGAAGATGTATTAATATACGAAAGTACTTAAGGAAATTCCTGTTTCAATTTTCCTCCGTGGTCTGTCACTGTCACATTTTTAATCACGTGTTTATTTTTCGTGATTTACATACATACTATGGTATATCCTGGTATATATTCTGGTATAACCTGACCTGACCTATACAAATACAACATTAATTAAAACGATATAATTCATTTAATTTATCAACATCAATGCATTTCCTTCAAGTAAGTAGTTCTACACATATTAATATACTTATAAATGTCAAGTATCATTGGGCCAGTCCACAGTTGATCATCCACCAGACTTTCAAATTTTTACTGATATTATTGATAATAACTAATAATTTACTGATAATTATATATTTAAATTACCGAATGCAGACGATGAGTCACAATAACGTGACTGAAGACATGATGACCAAACCACATAACATTAGACAGAGAAAAGACGTTTCGGTCCGTGCTGGACCATTACCAAGCACAAACGGCTTTATAATGGTTCAAGACGGACCGAAACGTCGTCTTTCCTCCGTCTTCTGTTGTGTGGTTTGGTTGTCATAAATTACCAAATGTTATCTTTAAATCTAGCAGCATAAAGCAAAAAAGTGAGGCAAAATAGCAGTAATTGTGGACCAACATGCTAGCATGAATCCATGTGGCTGCCGTCCGTGGCGTCTAGATCAGTGCCTCCCTCATTACAGAAGGCACGAAAGGTCTTAAATCAGACCTCAGAGGATATTTTACATTAGCCTTCACAATATATCTTCACTCTATATAATTAATTGTAATGATAACTAGTAAAAACCTTGGATCACAACTTACAGAAACTTCCGCGTCCGTCTCGTCCGGCCGCCGCTGGGCCACTGACGCGCACAAGTTTCCCTCCAATTTTTTGCTCTCATCTCAGGGATTACAATTGTGTACCAACCACGTCTATTCTAGGCTTTTCCAACAAGTAATGGCACTGATAATTATAGGATCTAATTTAAAATGCATTATTAATCGTTATTCAAATCAACTGGTGACAATTAGTAGCAAATGAAAGACTTTGGTCCGAAAACAAGTTGACTCGCTGCGTCCTCCGACATTGGCGCGCTTTGGCCAACTGTTAAATAGGAAATATTTCATTATTCCATTGCCTCATACTGCCATATATGAGTATACTGCGAAGTCATACTTATGTTCAGACTTCGCAGAATGTTATAGATTCTATCTAATACCTTATTTACAATGTTAACATCTCCTGCTGTCCTTAAAAATAGATTGAACTGAGTCTCCAGATCCAGCCTATTCTGAGGCTAGGCTACTTACCGAGGGGGCCGAACATTGAGACTTCATCTTAAGATTAAGATGTTCAGACTTCGCAGAATGCTATACATTCTATCTAATACCTTATTAACAATGTTAACATCTCCTGCTGTCCTTAAAAATAGATTGAACTGAGCCTCCAGATCCATCCTATTCTGAGGCTAGGCTACTTACCGAGGCGGCCGAACATTTAAGACATTTTAATAAATTTTAGCGTATTGTATACTAAAAATACGTTTTTGTCATGTATAAGTTAATATTATTATATATTAGAGTTGTACACATAGTCGTAGGCTAGATTAGAGTAGATGTGGTACATTCTTGTTGGATAAAGGTAGTACAAGTGTGGTGTGTTGTAAGTGTGGTATAGGTGTGGTGTGGTACAGTTGTGGTGGTGTGTTCCAGCTGTGGTACAGGTGTGGCGTCTTACAACTGTGGTGCAGGTGTGGTGTCTTGCAACTGTGGTACAGGTGTGGCGTCTTGTAACTGTGGTACAGGTGTGGCGTCTTGCAACTGTGGAACAGGTGTGGCGTCTTGCAACTGTGGTACAGGTGTGGCGTCTTGCAACTGTGGTACAGGTGTGGCGTCTTGTAACTGTGGTACAGGTGTGGCGTCTTGCAACTGTGGAACAGGTGTGGCGTCTTGCAACTGTGGAACAGGTGTGGCGTCTTGCAACTGTGGAACAGGTGTGGCGTCTTGCAACTGTGGTACAGGTGTGGCGTCTTGCAACTGTGGAACAGGTGTGGCGTCTTGCAACTGTGGAACAGGTGTGGCGTCTTGCAACTGTGGAACCGGTGTGGCGTCTTGCAACTGTGGTACAGGTGTGGCGTCTTGCAACTGTCGTACATGTGTGGCATCGTGCAACTGTGTTACAGGTGTGGCATCTTGCAACTGTGATACAGATGAGGCGTTATGTGTGATGTAAGTGCTATACATGTTAAAATATATTTTTTAATCTTTCTGGTCTGTTCTTATTGAGAGGAACAAAGTAGTGTCTCATCCTACACTTGAAATCCTCAAGGTTCGATACTGACCCGCATTTGGGGATATCTGGTTATGTTTCGTCACTTGCCCTATATACTGGCCACACTTCCCTGCCTCTTTGGTATAACACAGAAATTTCTTAGTAGATTTTCTTCAAGAAACGCCACAATTAGGCAACAATGTCAATCCGGCATTTCAGTTCCGAGGATTAAGACAATTGTAGGTCACACCCCGGAAATCTTACCAACCCTTGGACAAGGTGTGTACCGGGTGTATATATACTCGAGGTGTAGGGCCTCTGACCATCAGTCTACACCACTACACTTGACGTTCCCCATACAGCTAGTAGTCACGCTTAACTCCGTCCACCATGAATGGCTTGATATCAAAGATAATATTAGTGGTGATGGCGGGTGTAGGCGCCGTGCACGCCCACGGGTACATGTCTTCACCCGCCGCCCGCAACTCCGCCTGGAGGTTTGGCTTCAGGACGCCCACCAACTACAACGACAATGAGCTTTTCTGTGGAGGTCGAGAGGTCAGTGTTGATGTGGTATTGCAGTTCGTCTCAATCAGCTACAATAACTCTAGGTGGCTAGTTTGGTGTTGAGTCTGTCAAACGCAGGAAGGATAATAAAGTCACCTCAAGAGATTGCAGACCAGTCAGTAAGTTTACTTTAGCCCTGAACATAATCAAAACCAGAAGTAAACTCAGTGTATGTATATCGAGAAGCAGAGTTATCTTGAGATGATTTCGGGGCTTTAGTGTCCCCGCGGCCCGGTCCTCGACCAGGCCTCCACCCCCAGGAAGCAGCCCGTGACAGCTGACTAACACCCAGGTACCTATTTTACTGCTAGGTAACAGGGGCATAGGGTGAAAGAAACTCTGCCCATTGTTTCTCGCCGGCGCCTGGGATCGAACCCAGGATCACAAGTCCAGCGTGCTGTCCGCTCGGCCGACCGGCTCCCCTCAAGAGTACACACTCTTGGTTTATATATCTCTTGTCAGTAACTGATATCTTCTGAAAATGGCCACTTCGTGCCAGGCCTTTTTCCCCTATAAATTGTCGGCCTCTCAGTATAACAAACATGTCAGTATGACGCATCTGCACTGACAGGTGCAGCACAGGAGGAACGGGGGCCAGTGCGGCGTGTGCGGGGACAACTGGCGGGCGCCGGAGCCGAGGCCTCACGAACGGGGAGGACAGTATGGCGGCGGCGTCATCACCGCCAGCTACACTGAGGGTCAGGTCGTCCCCGTCACCATACACATCTCTGCCAACCACCGGGTAAGTCCTCCTTCGCTTCGTGCTGCTCACGTCCAGCATTCGTCAACCATTTCCACAACCACTTTAGAAACATGTATATCTTTCAACAATCACGGCGGTTATGTTCACATTTATTAAACATTTTACGAATTCGAAACAAGGTTATTGTTGTTATAAACAACTTCGTGTTGTTTCGCAACTCATAAACTGTTTAATAAATGTAAACAAAGCCGTCATGATTATTGAAGGATGCACAGGTTTCGTAAGTGGTTGTGTTAATAGTTGAATCCTGGCCTAGGTTCGCATCCACAGGCAGGTGTTGTTAACATACCATGTTATAATCATTGTTGAATGAAACTGAGAGGCATCCAAGACGGCAAACTGCGTGTTGCAGGGATGGTACGAGTTCAGGCTGTGCAACAACAACAACCCCATGGCGCGGGACTCTCAACACTGCCTCAACAAGCAGTTGCTGTCCTTGGCTGATGGCTCCGGCACCCGCTACACCCTGAACGGTTCAGTCCACGGCGACCACCTCGTCTACGTCCAGCTGCCGCCTCGCCTCTCCTGCACCCACTGCGTACTCCAGTGGACTTGGGTCGCAGGTAAGAAGCACTTCGCCTCGCGATTTACTCCTTGGTCTTTGTCGTTATATTTATTTAGCTTCGTTCTTCCGAAATTTATACCTTGCATTATATATATATATTTAAAGGAAACTCTTGGGGTACCTGTCCGGACGGTTCTGGGAAAACTGGCTGCGGACCTCAAGAAACATTCGTTAACTGCGCCGACATCAGCATCCTTCCTAAACACTACAGCGTGAAGCCTCACTTGAGCGTCAAGCCCACCTGGAGCAGGTGGGGGTAATGGCCGACCTGGTATGCTTCTTGCCCTTGTCTCCAGCACCCTCTCTGTCTTCCACCTGTAGCAGTCGCAAACTAGCCCCACCTTCACGCCTTCAAGGCGTCCTACACATCTCCAAGACGTCCTCCACATCTCCAAGGCGTCCTTTACATCTCCAAGGCGTCCTCCACATCTCCAAAGACGCCTTCACGCCCTCAAGGTCGTCCTCCACATCTCCAAGACGTTGTGTGTGCTCTTCTTGTAACTTATTTTAGCCGGTCATGAATATTAGCACTTTAACTCCCAAGTTTGTTTTCTTATAATTGCTGAGCTTTGGAAAACTGCACTTACTGCCTTCGAGTGAGTATGATCATTACTGAGGGCTGCCCTCTGTGACTGTCACTCCTGATATATACCCCATGTTAATGTTATGTACTATACTGTTAATGTGATTAGTTCTATTATTTAAATTTGTATGGCATTATTTATCTATATATTTATGTTATACATATGTTGTGTTAAATAAATTATTTAAAATATATATTTCCTTTAATTTATCATGAGAACATCACTTGCAGTGAGGAGTGTGGCTGTGGGATTTGTTGTTAAGAAACTCAATGATTGTGTGTAACTTTGTTTACTGATAAAACAAATTTTCAACAATATATAAGATAGGCTACCTTATTAAATATCATCGAATTTTAGTAATATGTTAGAAATACACGTGTTATTTTAACGCCAAAAAATAAACTCGAGAGAATACTTCGCTTTCGCTTTGATGTCCAAAGGGATTGGAAAGGATGGGGGAGGTAGAGGGATGGGGAGATGAAATTCAGGAAGAGGAGAGAATATTTACGAATGCAAATATTTTAGTTTACATTATATTTACATTAAAGATTTGGTATTCGTGGATTCGATTCTCTTTCTCTAAACATATCCTTCACCATCATGTGCAATTTGCAAGAGCAAAATATAAATAAGAAAATCTGTGTTCGTCTTTTGTTTTTACGCTGTGAACCTTACTGTGTTCAAGTTTATCACTCGAGACGTGATTCATTCTATTTTTTATTTTTTTTGAGATATATACAAGAGTTGTTACATTCTTGCACATTCGAAACAGAACTGTAATACCAGCCTGTCTATTTACAACAGGCCGTCCTCATCAACAAAACGCATATGCTCGTTGATCCAGCTGCCAATCCTCGTGTTTATGGTTTAGTTTAGTTTATTTATTATGCACCCCATACTCTTCTTGTGGGCGGTAGTGGAAAGGGTTACAGAGGCACATAATGGGCTCAGGGACTTAACCCCACAATTCATTAAGCTAAGCAAGTTACAATCTTGATGAGCTAGTTACAAAATTAAATATAAGTCGTCACATCAACAATGGGTTGATGTGACGACTTATATTCAAGAGGCCAGGGATGTCAGGCTCGTTTAAGTCGCGGCCGTCCCTCAAGATGCATTCTTCAGTTTGAACGTATTGTGTATTAACAATAGGTTTATTCTGATTTATATATTAATATGATTAAATATTAAAGTTCTGTGTATAGTTATGCGTAGGTTAGGTGCTTAGGTTCTGTTGCCGATTATTTGTATTTGAAGCACGTGGGGTTTAATTCCCGTAGTCTCTCCTCGTAGCTCATACCCCTCAGTTCGGGTACTAGTCTAGTGGCAAGTTCTGATAGTGTGTATTCACCTAATTGTTCTTGCGGGGGTTGAGCTCTCAACTGTTAATCAACCGTAACTAACTACTATTTTTTCCACGCACACACCCAGGAAGCTGCTCCGTAACGGCTGTCTAACTTTCAGGTATCTATATACTGCTAGGTAACAGGGGCATTAGGGTGAATGAAACTTTGCCCATTTGTTTCTGCCTGGTCCGGGAATCGAACCCGGGCCACAGAATTACGAGTCCTGTGCACTGTCCGCTCACCTACTAGACCCCTAAACTTTTGATTTTTGGTGTGTGTGTGTGTGTGTAGAGTCCAGGACGCCCTTGAGGGCTGTGAGGTGACGCCTCTACACCGAAGACTGTACTCCCTGCCGTGACCAGTGCCAACACTGGACTCGCCGTCTGGAGAGCGCGTACCCCCACCGACCTCCTGGTTATCGACGTCACTCGCTGAGGATCTCATGAGCCACGTCAATGAGTGTGTGGGTCACTCGCTGTGTTCTCCAGGACTTGGAGGTTGATGTGGGCGTTGACGGGGTGGATTGGGACACAATAGGGCTTGCCATCGTTGACTATTTCCTACTGCTGCAGTAATAACATGTTCGGCAAAATATATATACCCTTAATGTTCCATTTTTGGTTTGCCAGGTAGTTGAGGCTTCTCATGTTCTTGTCTATCTTGAGGTAGAGCGCATTCTTTACACATTATTTTAAGCCAAGTCGTTATACTTTGTCTATGTTAATTGTTGTAACTCATGATGACTATGTTCTAACTCCATCTATCGTCCAGATGTTATTGTTCCCACTTGAGGGCTAAATCCCCTATGCTAACACTACCTTAAGTTAACGTGTCTTTGTTTTCTCATTATTCAAAGCCCAGGCATTTTCCCTTCCAACTTTTCTTAAACTAATGCATTTGTTTTATTGCCTGTTCGTTAGCCATCTCTTACATGAACTTAGTTTCGTACACTTAAAGTAGGAAGCCAGATGCTTAGGTCCAGCTTCACTCAACTTTTCAAGATGAAACATGTAGGGTATGAGATTGTCGTAGGTTAGAGAGAGAGAGAGTGGGGGGGAGGGGGGACATACAGACATATATGGACCCCGCCGGTTAACCCAGCGGGGTTATACATTATACTATATATATATAAGGATTCCACCTCTGGTGCAAGTGTAGGGACCCATAGCCTCGGAGAAGAAAATAATGAGTACTCAGAGAAGACCTTGTGGATCCTCACTGAACACTTTGATATTTTCTTCTCCTACCACCCCTATTCTTTTAGTGTGTGTGTATATATATCTAACTTTATTTTAAAATTTCATTCCACAAAAAGGGTTACAACATTGGTTACATGCAAGGTACAAGACTACTTGTCACAGGTTGTATAGCTCCTCCAGTTCCTCAGATGGCGGGCAGGAACCATGGATGCAGTGAGCATTTCCTCTCTGGATCGCCACACTAAGGCGCTGATATACAAAAATATTGTACTGTATATTGTATTGTATTCATTATAATTTTTCAGAACGTGTCGAAGCCTACAAGGTTCATTCCCAAGTGAGGAGTGACAAGGCATTGATTGATGAAGATTGACACGGCATATGTTGTTTTAGATTCAACTTCTCAGAACATAAAGTTACAAGAAGTTCCGTCTTATGTGAAATTTGACCACCATACCCTGGTGGCGTTCTCCGGACAAGCCGCCGCACCCAATAGTTTCTTGGATGTTCTGAACCACCATCACCGTCTCCACCAGGCGTGCCCAACAGCTTCCAGCTATCCATAATTAAAGACACGTAGCTGACTGCGACTCTATGCGCTTGGGTTTCCAGGAGCGAGGAAGTGTTGCATCAGCTTGAAGACGATGTTACGGGTGGGATATCGGCGTGGGAGGTCGCTTGCCCTCCATCATGAGGTCAATAACACATAAGTCCAGAGGAAATTACGCTGCGCTTATGACCAATCCTCTCAATGCCTCACAACTTTTGATACCTCACCCTACACCTCTTGTTATAGTCCTGTGTACATTTTGACCAGCCTCTACATCTCGTAGCTCTTGACGTCATACCCTACACCCCATGACCGCTTCTGTATCCATTCTACAAGCCCCTTACATAGCCTTCCCGGCTTGGTGCCTTCTTTTCATAATTATTTTCACTACAAGCCCCCTACACCTCTTCACAGCCTTACATCTGGTTATTCTCACTTCCAACTGCCTTCGCACTCACAGCTTCCCTACACCTTTTTCTCACCAGTAGTGACCTCTGGGAGACTCACCAGTAGTGGTGACGGGCCCACACCACCTCGTAACAGCAAGACCGCACCTGGCCTCTGAGAACGAACCGCAGGTGAATGACGGGATTTATTTCACTAAAGATAACCTTGAACCCAAAACAATCCAGAAGCTGGAAATACTTCCAGAGTTTCTCCCTCACAACAGGCATTACTGAAAAGATAATATATATGATTAAATTATATCTAAGTACATAAAGTATATATATAAAACTGCAGAAAGTAAGATAACGACTATAAATATATTTCATTTAAATTATTTTTAATTTTTTAATTATCAATTTCATTATATATATGTTCACAGCGTTACATATAATTAAATACTGTATTAGTCATTTAAATGTTTCTGGTCTTTATCATATCCCTGTCCTCCACCAGCCTATAACTTCCCTGTGACACTGTCCTCCACCAGCCTATAACTTCCCTGTGACACTGTCCTCCACCAGCCTATAACTTCCCTGTGACACTGTCCTCCACCAGCCTATAACTTCCCTGTGACACTGTCCTCCACCAGCCTATAACTTCCCTGTGACACTGTCCTCCACCAGCCTATAACTTCCCTGTGACACTGTCCTCCACCAGCCTATAACTTCCCCTGTGACACTGTCCTCCACCAGCCTATAACTTCCCTGTGACACTGTCCTCCACCAGCCTATAACTTCCCTGTGACACTGTCCTCCACCAACCTATAACTTCCCTGTGACACTGTCCTCCACCAACCTATAACTTCCCTGTGACACTGTCCTCCACCAGCCTATAACTTCCCTGTGACACTGTCCTCCACCAGCCTATAACTTCCCTGTGACACTGTCCTCCACCAGCCTATAACTTCCCTGTGACACTGTCCTCCACCAACCTATAACTTCCCTGTGACACTGTCCTCCACCAACCTATAACTTCCCTGTGACACTGTCCTCCACCAGCCTATAACTTCCCTGTGACACTGTCCTCCACCAACCTATAACTTCCCTGTGACACTGTCCTCCACCAACCTATAACTTCCCTGTGACACTGTCCTCCACCAACCTATAACTTCCCTGTGACACTGTCCTCCACCAACCTATAACTTCCCTGTGACACTGTCCTCCACCAACCTATAACTTCCCTGTGACACTGTCCTCCACCAGCCCTCTGACCTCCAAGAAAGAATCCAAGAGCACAATATATATGATGGCTCTAGAGTGCAGCTGGACCGTATGGCGAGAATTATCCTTTCAGAACTGTTTTGTAGAAAGTTTCATGATAATTAGAGACTCACACACAGATTCACTATTGTGGATCTCCATGCCGATCTGCTTGACATTCTTGAGCAAGTTTGGGGTGTTGGCGAAGACGTCGTGGAAGAAGTTGAGTTCAGCTCCCTCCACGTCGATCTTGAGGTAGTCTATGGTGGCGTTCTCCAGACTCAACATCTTCAGAATGGTCTCGTACCTGGCCATCTGTGGCGGGTGATTATGCAGCAGGATACAGCTTTAACAAAATACAGCATCACTATACTGCAGGGCACTAAGAAAAATATATACACTGTATCTCTGTGATCTGTCTTGGTTATGTTACAGGAGGAAGTATCGTCACTGTAAAGACATACCTTGGTGCTGTTGATGTGAGCATCGGTATCAGAAATGCCCAAGTCGTAGAACATGATGTTGTCGGAGCGCCGGTGAGTCGCCTTGTTAATGGTCGGGTCGAATGCGAACACCTGCAACAGTTTGTTAGTTTACATGTCGGTGTACGCCGCCGGTAATGTACAGTTGTAATGTACTTCATAGTGCCAACACTCGTGTACTTCTGACACATTTACTCGAGCCGTCTGTTCCACCTCAGCAACTGTGCTTGACTGTTCTACACACTGGAACTCACTATTTAAGTCTCAACTATTATTAGTTCGTTAGTACATTTCTTTATTGCTATTAACACATCTTTGTGCCGAAACTTGTTATATGGTGTGAGAAATAACGCAAGAGATCCACAACGGAGACTGGTTGAAGGAGGCGACAAGGAGAGACAACTTGAGAAACATATGAAGTTTGACAATAACATTCAGCACGAGACCTCTGCTGAACAAGTCGCTGGACAGTTTACTGAGAGTTTACCTTTGTCACGAACTCTGCTCCGGACTAAAGTATACTTGTTGATTGATCAGTAAGCTATTAATATCCCTCCCGCGGTTGACAGGCCTAAATTATACCCAACAACAAACCAGTTTCAACAACTCTGCTTTTGTTTCTGCATATTCTCTAACACTCTACTTGTGTTTCTCTGTTAGCTTCAGAAGCCTAGACTGGTCGATTATTATTGCAATTTATATAACAGAGATGACGAGAACACATTGTGCATTCTATTAACGTTGTCAGATTGACCAAGGAAGTAAATTTATAACACTTGTATAACCATTTCTCACGACTCAGACCACAACGTGCAATGGGAAACCGCCAGATATCTGTTGCATGAACTTTACAGCAGTTATAGTACACAACTGCAGGGACGGTTGACCGCCATAGGAGAAACAAGGCTGTAAGTCACACATAACAAGGCTGATATCGAGATTGCAAAATACCGAACAAGTTGGAGGGTATTAATCCAGACACCTTATTTAAAAAGTCATATGTAACACCTACAAGGAGTAATGGCTTCAAGCTCAACAAGCCACAATATAGGGCCGAAAACAGCCAGCCCTCACCTTACAGTTGAAGCGCTTATCCAAGTCGTCATCGAAAGAGAAGTCTCGCTCGATGCCGAAGGAGAGCGCGATGCAGTTGCCCGGGACAATGTTGTATTCCTTGCTCATACACATCCACTTCTCCCCAACCATGTATGGAGGATGAGTGCCCAGCTGCCCGCCCAACATCACCTGTGGAGGTAAGCGGGCCCCTCTGGTATTACATGCTCTCCTTCCCTTATCACTTAGGTAATACTATCGATTGTTTAATAGCAAAGAAGAAAGGGTGACTAATTATATTATTCACAATTAAGGACCTGCCCGAAACGCTGCGCGTACTAGTGGCTTTACAAGAATGTAATTACTATGCTATGTATCCTCACAATCCCAATGTACCTTCTTGTATATAAATAAATAAATAAATAAATAAATAAATAAATAAATAAATAAATTAACATAATTTTTTATAAACTGTGGCACTATGTATTAGATGCCATATAAATCAAGTGCAGACAATCCTAGTAATGACAGTTTTCAATTAATTAAATAACGTTATTAAAAATACAATTATAGTGTTCTGACCTTTCTAATAAGCTGTGTTACGAGGCTTTAATTTTATATTATAACGTAAATTTTAGCGTAATTATTAAAGAAACAGATAACTGTCAAAGGACATCAGTCTCATCAATACAAGACTATGCTAATTATGTAATCCTTTTCTAGTGTTTGTTGAAAATGGCGTTTTGACTCTGAACCTGAGGCTCTACCCAAACCTAACACAGGTGGTTCTAAACCAAGGCTTCTACCAAAGCCTAACAGGAGTTTATAAACCGGGGCTTCTACACAAGCTTAACAGGTGGTTATAAGCTGGGGTTTCTACACAAGCCTAACAGGTGGTTATAAACTGGGGCTTCTACACAAGCCTAACAGGTGGTTATAAACCGGGGCTTCTACCCAAGCCTAACAGGTGGTTATAAACCGGGGCTTCTACCCAAGCCTAACAGGTGGTTATAAACCGGGGCTTCTACCCAAGCCTAGCACAGGTGGATAGAAACCCTGAGTACTACACCCAGCCTAGTGATGATGGCTTAGTAGCTCCTGGACCTTCCAGCCACCAGCACTTCTATAGAGACTTTTAGCAAGATAGGATATATTGTCAATGTCAAAAGAGCCTTGCATGATCCAAAACTAGTTTATAAAATTAAGTTTCTTAAACTTAGATTTTAAACAATATGGAGCACTTACCAGCTTGTCGCAATGGAGTTTGCGGTGATCGATGTAGTTGTAAAAGTCGTCCGCGTTTTTCATCTTCTTAACGGGGCATGTCACCTTTTCTGGGAATAAAAGATAAAATAAAGATTAAACTCCTTATATAAAGATAGATTATATTAGGTTCTGTGAGACGAGGTTAAGTTAGATCATGTTAGGCTACAGTTAGGCAAATCAATGAAAAGGAATTTAATATGATTTTTTTTTTTTAAATATGATCCGACAGGCGTAGATAAAGGTAAACCAAGCTCGCGAAATTAGGGGGTAAAGCGTCAGCTCTGGTCAGACTTACTGAGGGGTAATAATACGTCAGCTAGAGTCAGACTCATAATTTCATAGCGAATAATGCGTGTTCACCAGGTTTATTTTATTTTATTTATTATGTGTTCACCACCCGTATAAAATGTTACAATTTGCCCAGAAGTCTTACCCCAGTCTTGGTCTTGGCGAGCCACTTCCTTCCATCCGTCATCGGAGGCACTTTCTATTGCTGTCTCAGAATTTTCATCCAAGTTAACTGGTTTACTCGTTTCTAGCCACATATTAGAGTAAAAGATCCTGAAATAAACGTCATATTTTTTAAAATATATATTATATATCTGACCACACCACACTACATAAGGGACAGTATATTTTAAATAAAATCGCCAATAACTTTCTCAGAAAGTTGAGTTCTAGCCTAATCAACTTGATCAGAGACTAAAGAACTTCTTATTCCCTTTTTAAAAGTATACATTTGCAAAAGGGACAAACACATTTCCTTTGAATTATACTCTCTTCTCTGAAGCTGTGGGTCGTCAGCTGGCTTTAGTATGATGTAGAGCATGAAGCTCAACCTCTGTGATGAGCTCAGCAAGTGTGCTTTAGTCCCAAAGCAGACATTCATGTGGACACATGCTATATATATATATATATATACATATATATATATATATATATATATATATATATATATATATATATATATATATATATATATATATATATATATATAGATATATATATATATATATATAGATATATATATATATATATATATATATAGATATATATATATATATATATATATATATATATATATATATATATATATATATATATATATATATATATATATATAAAGCATAAAGAGAGGTGTGGAGTTATCCTGTCGAGGGGACCGGATAATCTTGCGCTGCAATCTCATTGGACTTTGAAATTAAAATGATATTTCTCTTTGTCCTGGACCCTTATACACATCATTCAACATCTTGAAATTTTACCATTTTACAGGTACTGGTATTTGCACAAACATGAGCAGCAATTAGACAAATTCTTACCCGACGATCACCAGGAGACCAACAATCACTGCAATGATGGTCTTCTGCGGTGAGACGCAAGTATGTATCTTCATGGTCCTGAGAGTCGCTCTAGACCCTTCCTGATAGACTCGGTGTGCCGTGGGTCTACTTTCAGTGGAACAAAATAGATAAAACAAATATATATAATTGGGTACACTATTTACATACCACTGAAATATCAAGCTGGCAGGTCATGTTGCCACATTTGCACTTAATGAAGGCATGTAAAAATAAAATAAATATTGTCCAATGCTCTATTATTAATTATTTGGGATACAATTAATATTATAATACTCTAATTAACATATAGAAATAGCATGAATTATGCTACATTTAAATAACCCATGCTTACGAGAGCTTAACCAGAGCTCAACCTTAACTGACGAACTTTAATAAGAGAAGGATGTACTCCTTGAGCAGAGGCTGACCAGCTACAGTAAGAGGATGTATTTCTCGAGCAGAGGCTGACCAGCTACAGTAAGAGGGGGACTTACTCCTCGAGCAGAGGGTGACCAACGCAGATATGACACGGTCGAAGACAATATCAACAGGCGAGTTCCAACTCTCACACCAGTTGCTCCAAGCCTCTCTACGGATCAGACAGCCAATCTCACCCTCATCCAAGCTCTCCACCCCGGCTTCGTTCAAGCTCTGTTCGCGGCTCCAGGCCTCTCTCCAGCTCTCTGCTCGCGTCTTCAGGCTTCTCTCAAGCTCTTTTCTCGAGAACTCTCTCAAGCTCTCTGCTCGCGGTTCCAGAACTCTCTCAAGCTCTCTACTCGCGGCTCTAGAACTCTCTTAAGCTCTCTGCTTGCAGCTCCAGGCCTCTCTCAAGCTCTCTGTTCGCGGCTCCGGGCCTCTTTCAAACGCTCTGTTAGCAGCTCCATGCCTCTCTCTCAAGCTCTCTGCTTCCGGCCACCTGCATCACTTTGTCCTGCCTGACCCCGCCAACAGCAAGTAGGAAGCATCCTCGTCTCAACCTATCAAGACACCGTAGCACCATTTCCAACATTCAACTACTGTAACCAAACTGTTTACAATAAACATAAAAAACACCGTACTCTTTGAATATTGTCACCCAAGAACTTATGGATATGATCTTGTACCGCATATTTACTATGCTACTCTTAACAAGTGCGGCCTTATGAAATCCTCGCTCAGTAAAATATGACATTCGTATGACAAATGGTTCTCCACCCCTAGTGTAGAGGGACCGCGATAAGCACAACAGGCTTCCTCTCTAATAAGGGAAATTATATCACATACGTCAGACCAATCCTGGAATACAATGTACGGAGAGGTTGAAGGTTCGGAGATATACCATTAGATTAATCTCAGAACTAAGAGGAAAGATTAAAGAAATAAAAATCTTTTCTAGTAATTTTGGGGATCATTTGAGTACTCAGTTTCAATTTGTCTCCTTGCTCGAGTACCATCTGTGCTTAATAGTCTACCCTAACAATTCCTCTTAATAATTCTGAATGTGGTAATCACGCCTTCGATAATTCCATTGACATAAGGTCTAATTCCTGTAGCCTTTCTTTATAAGTTATACCTCTTAGTTCTGGAACTATTTTGGTGGTATATCTCTGAGCTCTGTATGTAAAGTTCAGATTGGGGGACAAATGGTGAGTACATACTGAAGATAGTGCCAACCTCACTACGGCAGTAGCACACCCAAGAGCAGTATTACACATTCTACAATAGTACCAAACTCACTACATCAGTACTACATACTCCTCTATATAGTGCCAAAATAATGACGACTCTACCACGAGCTCTACGATATTGCATAACTCACTACCATAATATAAGAAAAGGAGTCGCGGTCGCACCACGCCCACCAGGAAACTGCCACTTATATCTATGTGGACCGAACTAAGCGTACTGGCAGTCAGTCGATGGAGGACGCGAGCGTGGCAAGCAGATATGCACACCTTTTCCTTGTCAATACAATTTGTTTTTCACTTCCTTAAACCACCTCTTCCTTGTAAATATAATAAGTTTTTTACTTCCTTGATCCACGTTCAAACATTCCTCGAGCGGGGCTTCGTTGACGTCATTGACCAGCAGTTGTATGGTGCCCAAATCTCAAGCAGCACATAAAGAAACTGGAAAAGGTGCAAAAGCTACAAAATGGCATCCGGCGCTGAAAAACAAGTTAAGAGGAGAAACTAGAGGCGTTAAACATGCCATAACTAGAAGATAGAATAAAAAAAAGAGGCAATATGATCACTACTTACAAAATACTAACAGGAAATGACCGAATTGACAAAGAGGCATTTCTGAAACCAGCAACTACAACTGCAAACCACCTAAAACCAGCAACTACTGAGGTGGAGGCTGAAATTGTCAGTAGTTTCAAAGCGTTATACTACAAAAAGTACTGGGAAGACAGGACACCACGAACGTAGCTCTCATCCTAAAACTGCACTTAAGTACATAGAATGCAAATATGTCATCAAAACATATATGGTACATGAATACATGAATATTTAAACAAATGTTAAAATCTAGAGACTCTGGGTAAAAAAAAATTATATCCAACTATGTGAAGGGGAAGCATAGAGGCTGACTTCCCATCAAGGGTGCAAGAGGGGGGGGGGAAGGGAGGGAATTTTCAGGGAAAAGCACTAAGCCATTATGACTAGCACTGGGAAGGGGTCAGGATAAAGATTAGGGATGGGACGGGGGGGGGGGGGAGGAAGGATGGTGCCCAACCACTCGGACGTTCGGGGATTGAACGCCGACCTGCATGAAGCGAGACCGTCGCTCTACCATCCAGCCCAGGTGGTTTGGTGGTGGTGGTGGTGGTGGTGGTGGGGGAACCACAACTCTATGACATTCCATACAATCACCAGTAATACTGCGAAATTTAATGAGCCTAACCAAAAGAGTCTGCCCTTCAACTATAGACAGACATTCTATGCAACATGTTTTTATCTTTAACAAATATGACTAGTTTATTGTGAACCTAATATTCATTCTGTAATTAGCAGCTTATTGTGAATTCTATGCTTATCCAATGAGCAGTAGTATATTGTGCACTCCAAGCACTCATCCAGTGAAAAGCTGTACAAGACAATTACTTTTGGTCATCAAATCACTCGAGCCCAAATCCAAGTTATACACTGACCATGAGAGGGGGGCTTTCTGTGATGAACAATACTGTACTGTAGTTACAATACAATATTACCAATGTTTCTGAATTTCACTCCTTAATAAAATGGAAAATTAAAAGATTTTTCCATGTAATTCTTAGTTTATTGATATACTGTAGTAACAGAACCTTCAGAACATTCCAGACAACACACAAGAAATCATGTTTTCATCTATTCCAATATGTAGGGTATTTTCTATTTTAAACAATGCCTACATACAGTGTATTATAAATGTAAGGAAGTGCATAATACAACTGCACAAATAATAACTTAAATTGCACCCAATAATAGTTTCAACAATTCTGATGAAATTCTTAAGAGTACTGTACTTTTAAATATTGCTAGGATTAATTTTCTTCGGTAGTTTAGTAGATTGATATTCTCATAGTTTTGGAAACCAAACCCTCTTTATACAGTTGAAATGCAAGTTCAACATAGGTTTAAGAAAAACACTACTTTTATAAAGACTGTATATACAACTTTCCTTGTGAAAGGTTCCAAAAATACTTTAAAAACTACATTCAAAACCATTGGTAAATTGAAATCTTTGAAATATTTTCTATCAGTTATGAAGCTTTCTAAGCTTACACTTTAGACTGAATTGTGTGTTACTATATTATGCTGTATAGTCTCAAAATTAACAAAAATAGTACAATAATGTGAGGAAACAAAATTGATATAAAATATGAAGCACCTTAAATGATATTGGTTGCACTCCAATAGTAGTAATGACTAACTTAAATTCAACCAAGTGAGATCTCTACCTTTATAAAGACTTGTGTAATACCGTAACTGAAGGTATTTAGGTGTACCAAAAACGTTTAGTCAGTGCATGTCTTTTCTCTAACAATGCTTTTTATTTTAATTTGTTAAACTTTTTCTATGACAAATTAGTACTAAACTTGAAATAGTTGAAAAAATGACAAAATACATGAAATTAAGAAAAACATATAATTATAAAAAAGCACAATACAGTAAGTACTAAAGTTGCAGTACTGTCATATATCTGCATCATTATACAAACTGCTGGGGAATGATATGAAAGTGGAATGTTGAACTGTACCATAAGATCACCAATACCAAATTAATCATTTGTATGTAACAATGGCATGGCTATGTAATTTTATTAAAATAATGTATCTAATTATGTACAGCTTAAGCATAATACAACATATTGGCTAATAGTGTCTAGATCAAACAACTTGCTAAGAAGCATTCTAAATTACATTCTCAAACCATAATAGAAAACTGACAATCAAATTTATCACAAGCTGCAAATACAAAGGGCACCAATATGCTGATTATCTATTAGAATTATTCAAATATAACAAATTTTGTATTATTTTATAAACTCGAAGGAACAATTCTTTAAGGATTAAAATATTATATTAAAAAATAAATAACATTTTAATGACTTAAGAAGATATCTATTAAACAAATTTCTCGGTCACTTTAAGATATTTTCATGGCACCAAAGAGTTGGCATTCTGACAAGCAAATTGGGTTAACCAAGTCTAGAGCCTTCACATGGTAAACATGACCAGGGTTATGCATACAGTACTATAGTAAGTAACATTCCGTTACTTGCCTTGCTCTAGATTGATACTTGGGATTGATGGGCTATGAATGTGAAGCATTACCACCTTCACCTTGATGAACTACTGCTACCACAATTCATCATTTCAACATCACCTAAGTACCCTGATGAATGATAAAATTTAACAAATTTATAAATAAGCCCCACAGTTGTGCTTATCCATCAGTTGCTGTCTATACCACCAATCATAAACCTAGACCTACAAAATCACATTTATGAAAGCAAGTTTACTGCAAAATATGACATTAGTAATACATTGATCTTTGGCTACAATTACAATGTTAAAAATTGTTCTTTGGCTAAGATAATTGGTGGTTATATAAATCGCTGCATTGTCTGAATAATGACATGTGTTCAGTATCCATATTTTGTTCAAATATTGAAAGGCATCCAACATTACATTTTTTCTATTGAAATGAAGTACTGGTATATAATAACTGTGAAGTGATTCTTAGTTGTATGCAACAATCGATTTTCATTTCACTTAAATTGGAAGACTGAAGCACTTCATGACAAAACTATTAATCTGCTAATGTTGCTAACAGCCATGTTCATATTTTTGTTTACTTTTTATGCTATATACCATGTCTAACTCTTACTGTACTTAAAAATAATTTAACATTTTCAACACAGAATACAGTGGAACCTCTATATTTGTCATTAATTCATTCCTGATGAATATTGAAACCCGACGAATATTGAAATAAATTTTTCACGTTCAAACTTGGTAACAAGTCCTTTTTCAACTCTATTGCAATTCTCACAGCTTTTTTTTTTCAATACACTGTTGGAGTTATAGTCACTTATTTTTACAAAGATAACTGCAAAAAATTGCAAAAAGAACACAAATTTCCAAGAGAAATTAGAAGGAGATGCGAGCTTCATGAGTGCACAAGGCTGACTGGGTGAGCTAACCGACCACGTGATGATCCTGTACTGGGCAGTGGGCGACTAATATGGAAAATTTGATGAATATCGAATCTGATGAATATAAGGCTGATAAATATAGAGGTTCCACTGTATCATAAAAGAATGTGTTGTACATACAAATAACACTGTCTTCTTGTTTGTGCAACATATTACCCATTAAAAACAACACTACTGTTTGTGTAGAATCTACCTCTAGTAAATAGCTAAATTACTACAATATAAATTAAAATACAGTACTGTAAATACTGTATATGAAATATTTACTTCATATGAATTAAATTAGAAAAAATAACTAACATTTTGTTTTCTGTACAACGAGAAGTTATATTGTCATTTCAGGACCGAATACCAAATTAAAAAAAAAATGTCTAGTGTAAAACAGCTTATATGTACAGGATGTCGACATAAAAAAATTCAAACTTTAAAAATGCAAAACAATTTATGGTATTTACTATCATACATGTACTTTATTATTACTCTGCACTAAGTAATTTGTTTTATGTTACTTTCCATGAAAATTACAATGATGAGTTATTATACAATAGTTATACAACTGGAGCAGCAGCTTATTTACTGAGCAGCAGCTCCCCACTTCACGAGAGCATCAAGTCTTCATGGATACCGATACACCACTGCAGACAACGCAATATGCTAGATAATGAGTTTTGTACTTTTAATACAACCAGACAAGTGTTGCGAGCCATCTTTCTTTTTGTCTGAACACTGATTCAGGGTGTATTTATGTTACTATTATAAACAAAATGCCAAAAGCTAATGACTAGAATTTAAATACATTTGGAACAATCACTTATAAAACTTGTCTTTGCAGTTGCCACCACCAAAAACAGACCATAAGCCAAGGTTAGACTTACATGGCTCCAGTGAGTGCATAAATGCCAAGGATAAAACAGCAAACCTTGTTTGAATAGAAGAAAACTTAAAACAAGATCACTTTTATTCCTACAAGACAAACAGTGCCAGTTTTAAGTGTCTCGGAGTAGGGACAAATTATCACGATCATTTATTTACTGTACAGTATGCTCCTAATATTTCACTGATGCTGACAGTTAAATAATTTCAAAATGCTGAAACTAAATAAAAAATTGTATGTACTAGAGTGTATATATGTAAGGCTCAGTAAGTTCATTAAAATAATATACTGTATTAGCCAAAAATAATGTAAACAATTCTTAAAATAATTCAAGTTATCCGATTCACACATTAATAAAAGTACCTGGCACATCATTAATAAGGTTTATAATAAAAACAGCTTCACAAAAATGCGCATATTTTAAAATGTATATATCTTGTATTCAAATAAATTCAAACTAGACCCATTACAACTTTTGAGCCTTGCATAATAAAATGGATTCATAGTTGAAAATTTACAAAACCTTTCTAAAGTATATGTGAACAAAATAAAATTAATATGTAATGTCAAACACACTGAGAAAATAAAAACATTTGAGATGGAATCATTTGATTGCAAAAGTGTACATAGCAATCTATAGATGAAACCAAGCTTCAACTGTTTTCAATGTAATAACCATGCCATATAAAGCTGTCCACAATATTGTCAAAATCTCAGTCTTGGTATTATTGCTCATGCAAGTGTTGCAAATGTTACATTAGTAATTTGATTAAAGACATACATACTCTACTACCTATTTCTAATTGCAACATGATGCACTAATTAATTAATCAATATGTGCCATGTGCAGTCTGTCCACTGTACATTTCAAGTTTACTTATTCCCCCTAAACTCTCATTCATGTAAACACCTTCCTTACTCTGTCATCTGGGGAAACTTCCGAGCAACTGTTTTTCCTGCTAGCTAATAATGCACTAAAAGACGACTTCATTCCAATTTGTGTTAATCATTCTTTTACTATATTTAGCATTGATAATTTCTTGATCTGTATTTTGAACTTTTGAATTTAAATATAACAAAATTCCAATATTTGGCATGTTTCAATAGGTACTGCTACATGTCCATATACAATGTTCCTGCATCTAATTTGTTACATAATGACAATAAATACAGCCATAATGGAATAAAATATTTATGTTTTTTGTAACTTTCTTTAATCATCAATAATTTCCTCACAATTTCATACTCAACAACTATATCAAGTATCCATTTCCCTTGCATTCACTAAAATTCCTCCAAGTAACAGTTTAATTTCCTAAAATTTAAAAATTTTCCAATCTGATTTCCATATAATTTTACAGCAATGCTCTTGTAATGATTGACATACTTCTACTAACTAGTCTCTCCAGAGTACAGCAATCATCACGTACAGGAGCACTCTAAGGATATACAATACTCATCTGTTCTTTTCCCCAGTGTTTCTCTTCATACATCTATAACAGCTTTCCTTTCTGTCTCATTCTGTTTGAACTTCTCACTCATCACACTCAAGCCTTGACTTACAATTACACAGCTAATCATAATATAGAAGATTATCTCAAGTACTATTCATTTTCAAACTTTACATACCTGTACATTTATTTAAATTATATGAGACAGATAGATATACAGTATATATATATATATATATATCTTTAGTTTTGTTTCAAGTAACTTTAAGATACATGTATGCTTACTATATTTTTGAAAGATTTCTTCTGCTATTGCCCATTACATAAATCTGCTTTAGTTACTGGCTACAGTATACACCTTAAAATCTGTATTGTACCTGTGACAACTGTAATCTTCAACATCATTCATTATAATTATCACATGCTATAATCCATACAATGCATTTACACTTGAAAAAATAAGTCTTTCATATATAATATACAGAAAATATGATAACAGAAATATTCAGCATATAATGAAAAAACAACAAAAAACCCAAAAACAACAGCTGTAATACTCAAATAATTTTATAACATTTCTCTAATATTTCTCCTTTTACTTGGTCTATTTCAGAATCCTCACCATATTTGCCATGGTGAATCCTCACCACCCTCTGCATGGACTTTATTGGCTATGGATGATAAAAATGGAACTCTTAATTTCAAGTGCAAAATCTCTCCCAAATACTTTAAACTACTGTAAATCCAAATCTTTCTCCACAGTCAAGTTGAAAATTAAAACTTCTCACACAGGAAACAAAGGTGCTGAAAAAATATAAGAAAGATTTCTTTTGCAAACAGAGTGGTAGACAGTTGGAACAAGCTAAGCGAGGTGGTGGTGGAAGCCAAAACCGTCAGTAGTTTCAAAGTGTTATACGACAAAGAGTACTGGGAAGACAGGACACCACGAGCATAGCTCTCATCCTGTAATTACACAGCTAATTACATAACTTACAACAGTGAGAATACTAACAATGCTCATCCTATCTCTTGCACGCATCACCTGATGTCTGCACGAGTTCAATAATTTTGCTCCACATTACCTTTCGCTAAATATTATGGTACAGTACTTAACAGAATTATATTATTCTTATGATCCACTGTAAAGGAGATATGACAAATGTGTAAAGCTTTTTAGTAAACATAATGAGCATTTTTTGGTCCAACTTGTATCATCATAAAAGTTTTGGCCAAATATTGTTCAAAGAAAGTTTTTACTTTAAAACGGTGATTAGACATAATACGTGAAACCTTAAATGAAGTTTCCAAAGTAAATGACTAGTACAATTTTCACTCACTGCCACAAGGCTCCTATAAAATTAACTCCATTCACACAAATCAAAAATTAAAAAGTTATACTGTGATAGACACAATGTGTTTTATTGTCACAATCAAGAAAGCAATATAGTAAAGCCTCTAAAATTTTTGCGTTCATAATCTAAGTTGATGAATGTCCAGTACATGAATTGCTTTTTAGTCTTGGCCATGTCAATAAATATTATTTCTTGCTAATAAGAAGAAACTTTTTAAAGTGTCTTTTTAAGGTAAATTTTCTTAACTATACTATGATAGATATCCATGAGCAACAGAACAAACACCACTAGGCCCAGTGGTATTATCACACTAGTGTATACAAGAGAAAGATGAAATGGTTAAAACACCATTTACACTGGTCATAATGCACACTTATTCCATAGTAGCAGTGTCAAACAATGCCATTATAGACAGTGCATACAGTATTTTCTTTACCCTTGTCAAACTAGAGATTTAAAACTTGTTGGAAAGTGTGTTAAAATATAATAATATGCTATAGATGATGCCCAGTACAATGTTTAAGAGTAGCATGTCACTGCAAAGACATCCTGAGTCAAGACACAATGAAGGTTAACTCCATAAAAAGGCCTCGACACCTAACGATACTTTACCGAGTGCAATGACACAGAAGGAATAGCATGAACAGGTGCCCAATTTTGATCCATAAGTAAAAGATTTGCAGTATTGAGGTAAGCATGTCTGTATTTTGGATTTTCCAGTAAATTTACCATCACCTTGCTAAAAGGATGCCTTTTAAAGGCATAGTTTCAGGCACAACAATTTAAAAGGTCTGCCTATGACATGCCGAGATCATGTCCACCTTTATGATAATTGATGCTTCACTCCCTGATTAAGCAGAATTGAATGAATAAAATCTACGGCAATTTTGCCAAAATGAATTACGGTTCAGCAGCTGCTTCAAGGCTCAAAGTGAAAATCTATGACGAGATGAACACACTGTATATCCAGTGCAAGTTACCTTAAGACTAGTACATCATCCAAGGAAGTATTATAAAATGGTAATTCAAAGAAGATATGGTTGACATCAACATGAATACAAATGCAAAAAATAAATCCTTATTAAGAAATTAAAAACTTTAATTTAAGTTTTACTTAAAAAAAATCCACTAAAAATATAACTTATTGTTTGGTATTATGTGAAAAATTTCAGAAGCTTTACTACACTGCAATAAAAATATCACAACACAAAAATGTTTCAGCGAAACAGTGCTCAACATTAGTGGAATTTCCATAACTAATTTAATGAGCGCCAATTCACTTATAACCATAGTTCCATAAATTATGTTTTGATCACAATTATAAGTTAGTATCAGGTGCTGTATCCAGCATGTTTATTGTTTCATAAATCATATTTTCAGCCAGAATACTGCTGTACTAAAAGATATTTATTCCTTTTGGAACAGTTTTGGAAAGTGTCATTACACCATTCTTTAAAAAAAAAAAAAAAAATACTTACCATTCTTCAGGAATTTTGCACTGCATAACATTCATATAGGCTCTTTCCAACAATATTACATTAACTACATTAACCAAATCAGCTTATGTAATTCTTGTTAAAACTCAAAATCTATCTCTGTAACCGACACTTTACTAAACTGATCATTACCTCACACAATACAATTCAAGTATCTTGACTTTCCAAAAGCAGCCGACTGCATACCAAAACACCGGTTTAATTATTTTCAGTTCTTCACAATACACTATTACACTAACTGGTCTGATGACCATTTAGTCTGTTAGCATATCTATGTACAACATAAAGGAAAAAGAACATGAAAATCAACACTATTTTATCATATTCAGTACATAAATTATCCCTTATACCATACAGTATTATCATTCTCTCTCTCAATTATGGATTTCTATAAAACTCTCTAAAAGCCTATTTTACTTATGTATCAAATGCTAATTGCAAGCCAAGTTTTTACAATGCTCTAATTATCTAACTTTAACTTGTGCTCATCAGGACAGTATGAATGAAGTTGATAGCAAAATTAAACGACATTAATGTTGTGTTCAACGACGACAAGTATTTCATTTACATAATTTATGAATCAATGTTCCTAATTTTGTATTAAATTTTTAAAATTCTGCCTTGTGAATCTCGTTCGGTCCCAATACCTCTTTTGTTAAATAAGCTTAACGTTCCCCTTATCTTATAAACTGGTTTCTGCCACTCATACTAAATCATGTTTTAGTATCCTCTATCTCATTTGCACAAAACCAGTTGATGGAGAACTTTCCTGGTGGTGTGTCAAGAAGCAGTGCTGGAAGGATTATTTGCAGTGGTAGATGACTGGTTAAGGGGGCATGGTTTATCATCTGGATGCCCAACACATGCCACAACTGGAACATGACCAGAGTCCCACATTCCTGGGCCACAGAGCTCACAGAGTCCCACCAGCGTGCAAGGCAAGTGGCTCATACTGCGATACTGATGTAGAAGTCCTCGAGCCTGTGAATAAACCAATAGAGCTATGTGACAACTAGAAGTACACACTTCCATCACACGACTAACGCTTTAAAGCTTAAGAGCCAGATATTTCTTGGCCAAAATGAAGAGTGGAAGGCACCTTTCCTGATATCCACAAATCCTATTTTTGCCACTGACTTTACTCCATTATACTATTCCTCTATATCCTGTGTGAAAACTATGATACCTGGTTGATACCTGGTTGATGGGGTTCTGGGAGTTCTTCTACTCCCCAAGCCCGGCCCGAGGCCAGGCTTGACTTGTGAGAGTTTGGTCCACTAGGCTGTTGTTAGGAGCGGCCCGCAGGCCCACATACCCACCACAGCCCGGTTGGTCCGGCACTCCTTGGAGGAATAAATCTAGTTTCCTCTTGAAGATGTCCACGGTTGTTCCGGCAATATTTCTTATGCTCGCTGAGAGGGTGTTGAACAACCGTGGACCTCTGATGAGCCTCTGATAATGCCGTGGACCTCTGATGAAAATACATCCCCTGTCTATACACTGCCTGTTCTCTTAAATAGCCACTCTATAAAAAAAATCCAACCACACAACCTAACCAGAAAGGTATGAACCCAAGCAACCAACCTAACCTATCATGCCTGTTGTATAGAAAATGTAGATATTTGTATTTGTAACATTGGTTGCCATAATGTATGTACAAACTGCAACCTATTATTTGAGAGGAAAGGTTGCATTATAAAATATTATCATCAAAGAACATACATAAAATAGCATAACTCACTTTTTTCAGTGCCATCTGGCCATCCATATGATTGGCTAATGAGGTGAAATAAAGCAAGGTCTCGTCTGGTCGCAAATTCTGGTCCACAACATCATTTCCATACATGCTAACAATGGCAACCACCAGGAAGAGATGGAAATAATCTGTCTGATAGTTGCTCCAGCATGCCTCCCACATAGACAGGGCCTGATCCTCTGTGAATTCTCGCTTGAAGCAGCTACAGTAGGCCGGTGATGATGGGGTGAGCAAAGAAAAGAATACTAAATCATCATATGCAATAACCTTAGGGATGTAATATAACTCGTAAGTATTATTATTTATCAAATATTATGTTTATTGTCATTCTTATGTTACATTTAAAGCCAGACTAAAGGGAGTTTACTTAAATTCTTTTGCTGTAATTACTGATAATGGAAGTAAAAGTCATCCTCCTGTGGTAATTAGCCTGTATTTAGGTACCTTGAAAATGTTTCCAATTCATGTAATGTTCTACTAGATCCTCTCACTGACCTTCATAAATTGTGTGTGGACCCAGTATTGTATGTACTGTACTGCACTGCCATTTATTGGCAGCAGAATCAAATCTTACCCCAGGCGTCTGAATTAAGAACTACTAAAAAGGTCTCCCTCAAACCCTACACTTACACCTCTTGCCTATATGGGCTAAACACATGCAATATGGTTGGAACTAAGCACAATCATGAAATGTAAATTAGAACAAAAACAAAACAATAGTCCTCCCACAGAGCTGTAATTTCAACATTGCTAACACCATTTAGCTGATTTAAGAGCAATTCAGAAGAACCCATAAAGAGAGATGCACCCTTAACGTTCACCAAGTGAGTGAGTAATGTGGGTGGCTGGAAATATTCCAGGGTAACTTGGCTGACCATCTGATCTATTTTAGGATAACACAAGTCACTTAGTTGAACAGTTCTGCCCATATAACCTACTGCTGGGACCAGTCATGTAAGAATAAAAAGAGGTAATTATGGGGCTATTGTTGTGGTGGCAGTCAGTGAAAGTGTCCTAGCAGGGTATTCAGTAGTTAGCTAGGGCACTGCTTGGCATAGTTTCAGTAATGCTAAGTAGCAACTGAAAAGACCGAGTTTCATGAAAATGCACTTTATGGTTAAATTCTGGATTGAACCGAGTAATTCTCCAGCATCTCCCTAGCATCAGTATGAAACAGTGGGGGACAGTTTGAAAAATTTTCTGTTGAATGTCAACCCGGCATAACTGCACTAAATTTTAACCAGGGATCAGTACAACACTGGCTTAGGGAGCAACCGAGTAGGATATCTCAGAAACAGTATTTATTAAAGAAGAAATGTAGTGGAGGAAATAATACCACCCACTTGTGACACTGTGAAAGGGTATCTACCTTTTTTTTTCCAAAGGCAAAGCATTCAAATATTATAAAAAACAACTTGTCTGCTAACCAAAATGTCCCAGTAATATACATTTATAACAAAATGCCTTGATACAGGTACTGAATTTACCAGAAATCCTTTGTACCAGTGATTTCTACAGAGGTTCTTGAAATCCCATTTTTTCCAAACTTGATTTATGTTTTACCCAAATATTAAGTTCTTTTATCATTTACTCTCCACCTTATTAAGCTACCCTTCTCAGCCTATTCCAATTTCACCACCATTATATGTATTATTAATTGTCTTTAAAGCATGTAAATAAAAAAGTTGTCAAATAATAACATACAGGAGTATCCAACGATGACAGAAGAGCAGATCCATCCCATCTTGTTGTTTGGTCATGTGACTGAAGAAGCGTGGCGTCATTAGCCGTAATAACTCTCTCAAGTAACTCTGTAAAATGTTCGTGGTCAAGTCATTAACCTTGTACACAATTTGTTGCTCTAGGGAAAAACACAATTATATACATGTATTAAAATTAAAAGCCATATTGATTAGTATGGTATTAATAAGAATGCAAGATTAAAGTAAACAGAAGAAGGCCTATTTATGCATACACAAGCATACATACAAATAAATATACATATATATATAGAATAGCCATCATTTAATAATAATTTACCAAGTTCTTTTCCATGTCTTCATCCTTGGGTGATGTGACGAAGATGGTCTTACTCATAAGACCAGTGAAGCACCAAAATACGTCGGCTTCATTACGCACTTCAGCCAATATTGGAGCCAGAATATCTGACATTCCTTGTGTATACCTGCAAGAAAAAATAAAGTTAATGCAATGACTGGAAATATATATATAAATGTACTGTACACAGTATTGTATAATGAAAATAAACTCATTCATTGAAATTTAATCTGATAAAACCGAGATAATTCATAGACTAAAATCACGTATAAAATGAAAATAAGATTAGAAATAAATTCTTTCCTAAAAGCAAATTTAAAAGGCTCAGATAATTTGTTATGAAACGTGTTATAAAGAATATAGTAGTCAGCCTTGATATCTCTTCTAATTTTAGAAAAATAGTAAATGAATATAAATCAAGCATTGAAACACCCTGTTTTGTTGGCCTCCCAGTAGTTCCTTGAGCATAGTTCTCATACCACCAAGCATTACCTAATGAGAACCATCAGGCATCTACAGAAAGCCAGAACCAGAGTCTGGTTAACTCTATAGTGCAAGAGGAGCAAGAAATTGGAGATTGAAACAATAATACAAGTGACTACTTGTAGGAAATTTGGTACCCCTAGGTCAACATGACAAACACGTGTTGCCATGAGGTAAATACCCAAATGATGATATGTCTGCCACCATAGGCCTAGAGGAGTCTCAAGAGGCCTGGTGTGTTGGGCTATGGCTTGGTAGTATCACAGTTAAGTTTGAGGAGTTACCAATGTGTCTCTCCCTGAAGAAAAACTTACTTGGCAACATTTGCACGTAGTCTGAAAGGTATCAAGAAAATTTCTTGTAAACTCTAAACTTGCAAATCATTTAATCATTCTGGGTACACCTACCCCATGACTGGATTGTGTACAGCAAAGTTTAAAAGAATCCTCTTCATCTTGTCCAAGTTTGGGTTATCATTGCCAGCAAAGCAAGGGTTGGAGCGGTCTGTACGCACTACATCTTTCTCCACGGTGCATTGAACATTTCTCCTAAACCAGTCCAATTCTTCACCAGACATGTTTTCTCTCATTGTACTGAAAATGTATTAATAAATAAAAGTAAGTTTACTGCTGTATAAATGCAGCACATAGTACATTCAAATAAAGTAGCACTGAAATTACTACATCACAAACTGAAACCAACAAAAGTTATGTGCTGGAAACTCATCATCACTGTTACCCAATGTTGTGGGAAGGTATTTATCTGGAGAAAATTAGAGATCATTATTGGGAAACAAGTTTAAAAGGTGTTTTAAATGACATTACTTAAAAATAAATCTTGGAGCCAATTGTGAAACCCTCCAATTTTCTCAACTTACTGTTGTGCAGTGGTCTACTTTGTTGGCACACTTGGGGAAGACATGTGTGGGAATGAGAATATCTGAGGGATCACTCGGAAAGAATCTTTTTACAACAGTGAACACAATTTCCAAGATGAAGTTCCTCAGATCCTGCCTCAGACAGCTCCCATATTGAGTAAGGCAAAATGAGACAAAATAGACAGGGTATTTACTCAAGCTGGAGGCATGTAGAGGCAGGAAAATATGAAATTGGAGTGAAAGCAGGAAAACAAGTCAACATACCTAAGCACCCCACCATCTCGGAAAGAATTCATGTGGCTCAGAGAAACATATTGGTGTTCCTCCCCAGTTTATCAAGATAAACTGGGGAGGAGTCGGGCAGCAGATGTCATATTCAATGTCCAAAATACACAGGTCCAAATGTCAGAGCAGAACATGACAGAAAAGAAATCAGTGAGGATGTAGTATTTCACGAGATTAAGCATCCAAGAAGTCACTTTGTGATTAACTCGAATTAACGGTCCAGTGGTTAAGCTGGGACATATTTTATAACAAGGCACCATGGCCCATGAGTTCAAGTGCAGAGTAGCAGTGCAATGAGTACGAGTCAGCTTGACATACAGAGGCAATGCAGCTGCTGGACTGAGGGTATGATGAATGATCTAGCCTCCTAATCTGATACAAAAAACATGAGGCCCTCAATGAAAAACAGACACTTCATTCTTAGAAAGGAATGAAGGACAAGGCTAAAGCCGATCAAACTTATTGCCTGCAGGATGCCGAAAATGGTAGTGAAGCTTACCTACACAATGACTACTAGCTACACCCTTATTTGGGAAGGGGTATGATGCATTAAAAGCAATTACTAATTTTCTGTTATTTACCTTTGAATAATAATTATTTGTCATTTTATTTTGTTACTGTATTGTTTGAATATTTTAAAATCTATTTTCAATGCAAATTATCCAGATTCACAAGACACTTGGGAAACCCTAACTTATTATCCAAATCAGCTTCACATTTGATGATCCAGCTTCTGATACATTAGCATCTACTGTACAGTATAGCATATATCATGAGCAAAGTAAATAACCGAGGACAACAGGAGTACTTGATTTTGTAGTAGAGCTGATGTTTTTCCTCCATGATAGCTTGGCGCTGCTCAAATGAGGTACGAAAGTCATAATAGTGGAGAAGGAAGGGCCACACATTAGCTCTTAGTTCAGGTTCCACACCACCGAAGAAAATAGCTTGTCGAAGTGCAAGATCATCTTCTATTTGCCCTTCCTGCATGAAAAAGGAAAGAGATTTGTACATAACTTAGGTAAGAAAAAATACAATTAACTCAACCCATGCAAGATATGAAAGGAAATACAATTACTATAAATATTAAAATTATTATCATCATTATTATATTATTACTGTATCATAAAATGTTTAAATATATTCCTATAAATAACACTGTCTTTAATTCTAATCAACTTTATGTGTGGTTTGTCTTTGATAATTCTCACAAACATCTCTATTTCTACTACCATTCAAAGTAATTTCACAAAAGCCTTTATTTCTAGTAACTTTTCTAGCATGACTCACCTCATTAAAATAGGTGATCCAAGAATCAGGATCTAAGCACTTGTATTGCCCTTCTTCTGGATGAAGCTCGGATTCACTCACGTGTGGCCTTGAATACAGATCATCACCACATCAGAAGTTTGATACCTCATTAACACAATGTTTGGAGACCAAATGATATATACAATTATATAGTTCCACAAAATCATATAATTTTCTCTTGAAAAACCCACTTAAAAAAAAATGTATAATGAACCATACTATAAGATATTTTTATCCATAAAAAGAGTAGCAGTGAACTAATGAATACATTAATGGAACAAGATAGGAACAATTAATAATAAAATTATGTCAGGTTTACTAAATATTTAGGGTACCAAGTGTATATCCTTTGCATGCTCCCAGAGCCAAAGTCATGATAATCCACCCAGGACTTGTATCACCAACCAAACATCAGGAGAGTAGAAAATACCCCATTTAGGAAAATATGAAAGGACACAGGATGCACTCTGTAAGGCCTAAAAACCATTGCTAGTGGCCGGGAAACAGTCACATAGACAGTACTATATCTCCTAGTCATGTAAAAGTGCACAGTTGCATCTTTTTGTTGGCTATGTTACAAATTCTTCTTCTTACCTCCAACAAACTGTTATTTGGGGTTCCCCATATGTTGCTGTCTCAACTGAGATCACTCTCTGCTCAAATTATGATTCTGGTCTCTGAGTGGGATTTTAAGCATGTGATGATTTAGACTGAGCACAGAGCACCAGACAGTGAACATCTTCACTCCATAAATTTAGACAACCAAGTGACATTTCTCGGCTCAGTTGCCTGAGGAATGTTGGTTCATGGCGCTGTTGTGATGACAAGTATCACAAACTTGTAGCAGTTAGGGAAAAATGTTATGTACTAACTAGTAGTCAGAAGTGATACTGAACTTAATTTCCCTTTGCTTTCCTAATTATTGCTTACAGAAGGTGTCAAGGTTAATCTCTATCTTGTCTTACAGTGAGATGATGTTGAGTTAGACTTGCTATTGTCTCCTTTCCCTAATCATGTGATAAGACCGTTTTAAAAGTTCCTAGCCATGGCATGGGAGTGATGTTGACAAGATCCTAGCAGGTGACAGAAGTCATGGTTAGACCATGTTGGCTGGTGCAAACAGCATTCAAGTGGCCTTAGCTCAAAAACTGTCTTTATAAAAAAACCTTTACCCGAATTTTACACTGGGTTTGGGAATACAGTAATTATCTGCAGACAAGGAGTCATAATAATGTGGCTGAAATATGTCGACCAAACCACACACTAGAAAGTGAAGGGATGACGATGTTTCGGTCCGTCCTTTACCATTCACAATCGACTTGAGAATGGTACAGGATGGACCGAAACGTTGTCGTCCCTTCACTTTCTAGTATGTGGTTTGGTCAACAGTAATTATCTTTTAACATACATCAAAGTAACTGTTTTATGAAAAGTTAATAAATGGAAAAAAACTACATATGATTTGTTTTATAAATTACATCATCTCATACTCACTAAAGCAAAGAAAAGAGTGGCAGCTCACCATGCATGTCTAGCAATAGTCATGTCTGTTGGATGACATAATATACTTCAATGTAAGAGGGCAAATAATAAATGTGTGCGTGCGAGACAAATCTATTTATTAGCGGTAGGTGTAATAAGGTAATGAACGGCATATCCATATGTTTTGGAAATATGGAGATATGCTAGAGGATTTATGCTAATAAAAGCTATGAATAAATGAGTGTGATCAGAGAAGTTGAAAGGAAATCAAGGTTCATAGAGTTAGGTTCCAGTGAAAACACAGGACGATGGAGAAAATATAAAGATCTATTTAGAGGGAGCACCAAGGAGGAATTTGTTTCAGGTTAACCTCTCAAGGAGAGTTGCCAAACGTGACGTCAGAGATATAAATTTATCGATGATCCACAAGTCAACCGTTTTTAAAACAAGAGTAATACCATATCTGCACGCTGAAATTACAAGAATCTGATATATCAATGTGAAAATATTGAAGGTGTACAAACGACCGAGCCTAAATATCTGAACCCCTCAAACAGACACACACACACACACACACACACACTACTGACTGGACCAAGACAGGTTAAATGTATCTCAACCTGAACTACTACTTGGCTTACATGGAGTTTGGAAGGAGCCATCCATGCAGCTTCAATATTTCCTCATGTAATATATTTTAACTAGACATTAAATTTGCCAATTTCTCCAAATCCCTTCATTCAAAAATAAAAAGTACACTATTATTGACAATGCTTACATGCAGACAAGAAACTGCTTAAGTGCTGCATCTGGTGTTGAGCACTCTTCATCCCTGGGTTTGACTAAAAAGTTCCAGTCCTCAAATACCGCTGCCAGCTTGTCTAGACCTCCATAATGAAAGTGAAAGATCTTGTATTGGCTCTCCCGGCTTGCAATTACCAGTTGGCCACATGTATGATCTTGGTCGCTGAAGAAAAGTCGAAGAGACTTGCTCTGTCCTAAGAAGTATAATTCATATGTAAATACAGGTATTGTATTATGATATGTTCAGAACAAAATTTAACAATTAATAAAATAATGATAACTATTGAAATAAGGAAGCAAACCAAAACTAGTACAGTACAGTGTAACTTATTTACAGTACAGTACAGTATAACTTATTAGCTGTATGTGCATTTTTCATGCTGTTGAGACCAAGCAGAATCTTACCAAAATATTCTAACTTGGTGGGTATTCCATAAGTTGTGCATTGTAAAGCAGCCACAACCCCTTTTTCCTCTTTCTATTACCACAAAATATGATTTTCCAAGGCTGCAATCCACAACAGTTGCCCAACTCCCAGGAACCTATTACTACTAGGTGAACAGAGCCATTAGGCAAAAGAAAATATCCCCAAACATCTCCATCATATCCAACAACCCCATTACTGCAAAGTAATAGAGATTCTTCTCCCCCCCCCCCCCTTTACCAAATTAACATGTAATTATTCAACTTTATTTTTAATAGTAACCTTTAAACACAGCAAGTTTCCTACATTTCATCATTATCTATGACATTTCCGCTTAAGTAAAAGCCTGCGAGTGCACAAGAATCCTTTCCAACGCAAAATTGTTACTCTACCTCGGACTTTTGATTGTAATTGCCTTTATATTTCAACTGTACAATTGTGTTTGTAGAATATAATATGAAGCCTGACATAAATAAAAATGTATCACCTTTAAATATCTACCAGCTTACACGGTGTGCAACAGCAAACACTACCAAATTCAATGAACATATAACAAAATATTTATATGTTCAAATTCTCAATCTTCTGTTTACTTAATTAGGTTTTGCTCCTTTATTCTGGACACATTCATTTATTCTTAAAATCTGTATTCAGGTTTTCATTTTCCATGCAGATTACAAAAGATATACTGTATAGACAAACATACTACTGTATATTTATTTAAGCATTACATGTACAAGCATCTACTGTATTTTGAAATGTCATTAATTATACCAATATCAACCAAATATTTTACAACATCTCCATTTATGAAAATAAATTTGGTAAATGACAGCTAAATAGATAAGATATATTGTGCTACTCACTGACATCAATGCTGAAAATACCACACTTGTGTTCTCTTCTAACAGGAGAAGAGCCTCCATCAACAGGAGTTGGGCAGAAGGAGGATAAAGATGAATCTGGGAAAGCTAAGTTGGCAGAATAGGCCATAGATTCTGCACTTCTTTCAAACCAGTATTGTTCTCCTGAGGGTGGCAAAGGAAATTTCAACAAAATGTCAGACACACACACATGCACAGAAATTTCCTTATTTTCAATGTAAAAGCCAAGAAATCTCATAAATGTTACGACTTGATAAGGGTACAAGATAGACCGAGACGTCATCACTCCTATTTAATTTCATCTGTGGATTGGGTTATTTATTTTCAGGCAGTTTAACTCATTCTATTCAAAAGGACACTTGTTGCTTTAATAATGCTTATTCCACACAATACAAAATGTATCAATAATACAGTACAAACTGTAATCTCTTCAAGTGTAGTAAACTTTTTAATTTATTGGGAAAAAAGTGAGCTTAGGCAATCTAAGCAACTCTAGAATAATCAAACATATGGCATTGAAACACATGGTAACAATCAACAATACATGTTCTCTAATAAACTAGAAGGTAGTCAGTAATTTGTGAAAGAAAGCTACAGCCAAGAGTTGAAGTTGAAGATGATGTTCAGAGAGCAAGGGTGGCAAGCAGTTATAGTTATGGTATTGGTGATACTGGTGCTTTACTCTAATTTTTTTATTAAGACATACTGAAAGTTACTTACCATTACCTGAAGAGAAGAAGTGAGGTGGAGGAGACAACTGGGGTTCAGGAGATGACTCCAAGCTATCTTCTCTTTCACTGGTGAGTTGTCCCAGAGAACTTGAACTTTGTATCGTCTCTGTGATGGTTAAACTTTCTCCAAGTTTATCCCCATCCGAGCTGCTGTCCGAAGAGGATATATATCTGCACTTTTTGCCTTCAATAACCTTATCAACATCCTCTTCTGTTTCTTCATGAGCAACAGATTCAAGAGGAGCAGATTCTGTATTTATCTTAGCTTCAATTAACTTATCTTTGTCAATTTTAACAACAGTGATTTCTGCAACTTCTTCTTCAACTGAAATTGCCTCATTCTGTCCACTTTCTGGTAGCTGCCACTCTTTCTGTAATTCCTGTGTACTTTGATTACACAGGTCATCATTACCCTCACTTGTAATTTCATTACTTTCCTTTGTATCATTAGTTACTTCATCAATCACTTCCTTTATTTCATTAACCATCTCTTGTGTTTCTTCCTTTGCTTCTTCACATTCTTCTTCAACATATTTCTGGTGAGCATCACTACTGCTTCCATCACTATTGGGGCTAGCTTCTCCCTTGGACTGTGTAACCTCACTGGCTGTATCCAAGGTGGAGATGCCAGAAGTAGACATTGTGGCAGCATCATCAACTGATGTCTTGATTAGAATAATAATAATATTATTATTATTATTGAAAAACAAAATACCTAGTCATTACATGCTAATACAGTATCATAGATAATAAAAGTTAACACAAGTTAAAATCTAGAGCTACTGAGAAGCCCATCTCAGAAAGAATATGCAAAACCCCAAATGAATACTGTATATGCAGAGTTAGTCTGTACAGATCAATATACAGTACAGATGAGTACATGTTTTCTGAATGCCTCTCAACCAACACTCTCCTAAAAACTTGTTGTGCCCATAATATCATTGTCATGGCTGAATTTTATTTTATATTTATTTTTTTTAACCAACCACAGAAATTAGTTGTAACCAAGTATTTTTTTTAATGGTGCACACATCCACAAAAATCCTTAAAAACTTAATCTGAGCAATATTAACAGATAACATTCATACCCATTATTTCCCTACTCTATCAGCAAATTTAACTTTTTTTTTTTTATTTAATGATTATCTACCAGGAGAACTTGACTAACGTTTTCACTTGCATGTACTTTTATTTTTCAAAGGCAGCACCATAACTTTAGGTTATAAATTGTACAACTCAAAATGAAAACCAACCATACAATTATATTTCAGTCATGCACAATAGCTTCCCCATAGTATCAAGTACTTCTTTTAATATTGTGCCTATCTGCACAAATCTTTAAAAACTTAATGAAATAACATTCATACCCTTTTCCCATGCTTTATGAGCAAAGTTTTCAGGTTGAACACTTTGTGTTTATTAATTAAGTTTGGCTTGGTAAACACCGGGTCCAGGACCTGTGCCACCAGGCTAACTATACCCCTCCCTCTGGCCATACCTCCCTGATGCTTACAGTAATCTCACAACCTTATCACAAAATTTATTTAGATCTGCTCTTACAACTTTATCTGCAATTTTAGTCAGACTGCCCCAAAGCAGAGAAACTGACATTTCTGTGTAAGTCATATCCAGAAAGCATGTTTTCACCTATACTAGAAAAATACTGCTTATTCATTGGAATTGATGGCCAATTTTGCTGAAAAAGATATACCGTAAATGGAACAAAGTTGGAACTGTGTTTATATTCTGTGGACTTTACAAAATGTCTGCTATACAAACAAGAGCAGAGGAATAACTTTTTTAGGTTAGACTGAATATTATATACAGGCCATCTGTTCAACAGCAATAAGTTGATTTTTAATAATCAGGGAAATAACTTTGATTCAAAATTTTAGAAAGAATTGTGCTGTTTACATACCTTTCTTAATGTTCCACTGCTATCATGTAATACCAAAGACGAGACAGACAATGATTCAGAGTCTGATGTTGGGTATGGAGAATTACTGCGGCTGCTTCCGTCCGTGCTGATAATAAATAGAAGAAGTTGTATACAGAGTATTATAGTGTAAGACCTTAAGGTAGCTTTCATGATATGAGAAATCAACTGGCCTACTTACTTTATTTGAGATACAAGTTCATGGTTCCGACGAAGGCGCTCATTGGGTATCCAGTTCAGGTGTAGTGTGGTTCCAAAAGTCATATCTGCTTGGCACTTAATAACCAAATAGCCGGGATGATGCACCCTTTCCCCATCTCCACGGTAACGTGATGGTGGGTGGACACAAACATTGTTCTTGCCTAACAAAGAAAGGTTAATGGCTTAGACAGTATAATAATAGATTTTAGAGTACAAATAACGTACAAATTTTATGTTACTTAATATCAATCTGAAAACACGTGCGTTTTCTAATAACTGAAAACTATTTTGTGACTTGACTTACAGAAAACAATATCTCCATCTTCATAGGCTGGCTTGGAAGTATCAGAGTATGAAATACCCAAGAAGCTTGATGCTCGTCGCAGGATACCGTTGAACGACATCGTGACTGGCAAAAGTAACCTTGCGGAGACACCCAACTAAGTGCTTATAGCTTCCTTATCTTTAACACCATCTTGAAAACTGTAATAAATGAACATTGTACATGAATATGCATTTCTTGAATTTCTCTATACTTTCCTATTCAATTGCATTTATTAAATCTCATTACATACTTTTAAAGTAACATTTTGGCATTGGTTTTCTATTAATTTTAAATTATCCTTTACCTTATATTACAATACCAAGTACAGTAATGTATACTTTTGTTAGACATTTTTTTGGACACAATATGCTTGGTCACAGTGAACCTCTTTAGAGTGGCATCAAGCATAGCAACAACACAGTACTGTAATTAACAAATATAGTAGTGGGGGAAAAGACAAGGATGGATGGATGGATTACTATTGTTTTGTTGTTCAAATGCATTTAATGCAAATGATCTAGAAAGAACAATTGAATGGAACTAATTAGGGTATACAAGAAGAATGCTTGATGCTGGGATATATGTAAACACTTACATAAATTAAGGAAATATGAAAAAGAACTGAAAGAAAAGGTTAAAAAAGGTGTTGCATGTGTGAGTGTGTGTGCAGGGAAAGTAGTAGTGGCCCTTTTGTTATCCCTACGGTCAATTTGGGGAGTTATTTGGCTCTTTGGACTTTTGTCTATTGCATTTTTCTGTATAAATAATAAATAAATAATAAATGATTTGTGTATGATCATGTATGAAACCATTTGTGCATCCCCAACCCAGGCCTCAGTTGGAGGTGCACAAATTTTGGGGGGTCCATGTGGCCCCCAAAGATTAGTGGCAACATATGTGATATTAATATCTAGTACAGTACCTACAAACTAAAACTATATCTTCTGTAGTAATAATTACAACTTAAAATTTGCTATTAACAACAGACCATCAACTGTTATTCAGTGCACCACTGTATATACAATAGTCCTAGAGTACAGTTCTGTGGTACTGTCACACCACCTAGTAGTAGCAGTACGTGAAGCTGTGGCATTATTGCAGTATGCAAGAGTTGGGTTACAGTCCTCTCTTAATACTGAAGCAGCCGAGTGTAATTATATGGTACTAGCACAGCTGAGTGTAATTATATGGTACTAGCACAGCTGAGAGTATAATTATATGGCACTAGTATAGCTGAGAGTATAATTGTGTGACACTAGCACAACAGCCGAGTGTAAAATTCTATTCTACTATTGCAGCAGTTTGGACAGCCTTGCAGTACTATCACAGCCACAGGTATTAAGTGGCATCACTGCAACAGCTATGAGTACAGTCCTGTGGTAGTACAGCAGCAGCCAAGAGTACAGTACTGTGGCTGTAAAACAGCAGCAGCTGAGAGTACAGTATTGGGGCAGCAGCCGAGAGTACAGTACTGTGGCAGCAGCCGAGAGTACAGTACTGTGGCAGTACAACAGCAGCAGCTGAGAGTACAGTACTGTGACACAACAACAGCAGCAGCTGAGAGTACAGTACTGGGACACAACAACAGCAGCAGCTGAGAGTACAGTACTGTGGCAGCAGCCGAGAGTACAGTACTGTGACACAACAACAGCAGCAGCTGAGAGTACCGTACTGGGACACAACAACAGCAGCAGCTGAGAGTACAGTACTGGGACACAACAACAGCAGCAGCTGAGAGTACAGTACTGTGGCAGCAGCCGAGAGTACAGTACTGTGACACAACAACAGCAGCAGCTGAGAGTACCGTACTGGGACACAACAACAGCAGCAGCTGAGAGTACAGTACTGGGACACAACAACAGCAGCTGAGAGTACAGTACTGGGACACAACAACAACAGCAGCTGAGAGTACAGTACTGGGACACAACAACAACAGCAGCTGAGAGTACAGTACCGTGGCGGTACAGCAGCAGCAGCAGCTGAGAGAGTACAGTACTGGGACACAGCAGGTAAGTGTTGTCCTTGGCTCACGTCACTACGCGCGAGGCGCACAATTGCCAGATCAACAACACAGCTGTGGAGCCAAACATCACTTCTAAACTGACCCAAAACTTGCCCAATTTTTTTTTCTTATCGAGACTTGACTGGCCAATAAAGGCACATGTAAAAAAAGAACTTAAATCTCAAATAAAAAAGATACCATTATACATTTCGTAAAAAGAACCATTCTAGCAGATAATACAGCCTAAATTAATGCTACCTTGGTCGACGTGTATTATATCAGCATATACATTCAATATTTTTCTTAATTTTGTCAGGGACAGACAGCCTGTATATATATATATATTTAGTTTTTGTGCTTGGCCTCGAAGCATTGTTGATTTAACAATATACATTAAATATTATTACTAGCTCTTCAAGATTGTAACTTGCTTAGCTAAATAAATCTGGGGGTTTAGTCTCTGAACCAATTATGCTTCTCTATAACCCTTTACACTACTGCCCATAAGGCTGGGTATGGGGTCCACTACTGCCCACAGGATGGGTATGGGGTCCACTACTGCCCACAGGATGGATATGGGGTCCATTATCGCCCACAGGATGAGTAAGAGTGCATAATTTATACAGTCTCCGTGGTGTAGTGGTAAGACACTCGCCTGGCGTTCCGCGAGCGCTATGTCATGGGTTCGTATCCTGGCCGGGGAGGATTTACTGGGCGCAATTCCTTAACTGTAGCCTCTGTTTAACGCAACAGTAAAATGTGTACTTGGATGAAAAAACGATTCTTCGCGGCAGGGGATCGTATTCCAGGGACCGTAGGATTAAGGACTTGCCCGAACCGCTACGCGTACTAGTGGCTGTACAAGAATGTAACAACTCTTGTATATATTTAAAATAAAATAAAATAAATAAATAAATAAAAAATAATGAATGAGCAAAACTAAAACTATGTTCAGATCTGGCAACATTGACCAAACGTCACCCACAACAAATTTATTCACTACAAACATTTAACGACTATGCTGGTAGTTGGCAATTATTATTATTTTTACATATGCTGTCTGCATTGCTATTAGTGTATTTTCGAAATAATGCAACATATTCGGCTTTTCGCGGTCCTCCACTAGCTAAGGTTTGTCCATGTGGTCACTCATTCAATTATTAAATCGAACCATGCTTAGACTGTAGCTATTTTATTATTATTATTATTATTATTATTATTATTATTATTATTATTATTATTATTATTATTGCAGCATAATAATAATTATTATTATTATTACTAACAGTCTTAGGTACAGAGTAATGAGCTGAATGAACGAGTGACACATCTACGTTGAAGTCACGACATATATACATACTGTACATACATATACACATATATCCTGCAGTGTGGGGATATAAATGTAGACGGCAGGACGCTTGTTTTCAGTTAGAGAATGAAAGGTGTGTTTCCTAGGGGCTGGCGGGCGCGGGCCGGGGTTCAGAGCCCGCGCGCGCCATTCACTCTTCCCGCTCTGCGCCCACAAGTCGCTCACCCTCTGGGCGGGAAGGTTATAGGCACCTTTCCTTTCACCTAGCTGTAAGTATCCGGGAGTTAGTCAATTGTTGTGGAGTTGTAACATGAGGAGGGGTTAGTAGGCCCTTGGTAAATCCAATGCCTTTTATGTTTGATGCCTCCAATATTGTGTTTTGTAACCGATTTTCAATGTATGTATCTTTACCTGAATCAACATGTTATCTGTCTTATGTTGTTCATTTTATCTTGTGCTGTAATACAGTATTGGCATCCTAATTGATGGTTAGGACCCTTTGTATATTCTGCGACACAGATGGTGCTAAATAGTCTTCCGGGTTTGGTGCCGTCTTGTGATAATTACTTGTTTCAATATGAATTTTTGTTTTTGGGGTATTAAATTTAATTTTCATGTTTTATAGTTGTTATTCTCTTCGTTTCTCATCATCATTCCCAAACTTTTGTATTAAGATTGTCTTGATGATGCTTCTTCGTTGGAACTTGAGTGGCAAAGTATTTCTCACCTTTGGTTTTCGTCTAATTTTGTTATAAGCTTCCAGTGTAACTATTAGCAAGGACATACAACCAAAATAGTGCGTTCATGTAAACAATTAGGCAGACTGGATGCATTACTATCCTTCATCTAAGCTTTAGTCTTAGAATACCAGTGTTATCATCACCACTACCATCTTCTCTGACCACTAGTAAAACCTCACTTATTGCTACCAAAATGTATTTGCTTCCACTGCACCTTAACTACTACTACATCTTTCTACCCCTGTACATCTACTTAATGCTTCCATTTATCCATACTTCCACTTCTTTGCTTAGTTTCTAAGCTTCCCACTAACTTTTGTCACTATCAGTGATGGCTAGGATATTCAACAGTTATACAAAAGGATTGTGTTGGCACACTGTCAGTTTAGTGATGTTGTGAATGCTCTAGAGAACAAGCTGCTTAATGAAAACCTCATTGGGTTTTAATTATTAAAAATATCTTAAATGCCTACTAAATTAATTACTATATTGCTCATTGATGCATAATATTGCCAAACCTCCTATTTAGTTTAATAAATACTTTGTGACAATTTCAATAGTTCTTCTAACACAACCTTCCCAGTTGATTGCCTCGTCTATGAAGCCTTTTTGTGTTTGTATCCCACAGAGCCATCACAGCCAGGCTGATTCAATAACTAAAGAGGAAACTTGTCAAGCTCTCTTGAAAGCTCCTAATCTTTGTATGGTAAGCCTGTCATTCTTCTAGTATGAGATTGCAAGGTAGAGTTTATAGGGCCCAAAACAAGTGTACGTGTTACAGCATGGTACAGTACAAGCATCTAAATGATATACTAAAATGTGTATTTTTAGATTATTTTGCCTGAAAGATTGTGCATTCTAGGGGAGCCCACAATTAATGCCACAGAATACTGTAGCTTCCTAATATTTATAATCCCATGTACTGTGCTAATAATTTTAAGTCGAAGAAGGCAGGACAGTTTCATAGTACTAAATCATAATAGCATATTCTGTAACTTGTTTCATGACTTTACCAACTGGGTTGTAGCGGATATGTGGACCTGTGGCCCACTCCAAGTAACAGCCGGTTGGAACAAGTTATCAGGAGTTGAGCCTGGCCCCAGGCTGGCCTCGGGGAGTAGAACAACTCTGGGAACCCTCTCCAGGTATGCTCCAGGTATAACTTGTTAATATGTAACTATTGCACCTAATCAATTTTAAACTACTTGTATGTTCCTAACAATTTTGTACCTATCTGAGTAACTATTAGTATCAAGTGAAAACTAAAAAGTTTAAATTGTAATTTTGCAGAATTAAATATTCGATGTAATTATATTACAGTACAGTAATATGAAAACAATCATTCCAAAGGATGTAACACTCACTTATTCTTAGATTTATTTGATATTTAATTTGTCTGATAAGCTTAGCATATTGCAGGGTATAAGTATGGGTAATACACGTCAAATTTTTATATTGTGTACTGTATTGCATCTTTTATGACTGCATTATTATAGTAAACAGTAGGAGGATACACCATAACCATAAAATATATAGTATAATAAGATGGATAACCTGAAAGGCCAAGCATTTGAGCTAAGTATGTGTAACAGGTTTAATTTTCAAAGGACCAGTTTATTGAGGTAATGATATATTTGTGACAGATAAGTTTGTAATACAGTACTAAATTATAATCCTCTTCATAATGCAGCCAATAAACAGTTTTTAAAGAGGTGTTTGTAAAATGCAAAGAATCATTTTTATTTAATTAAATATTGAAATATGTTACAGCCAAGCAGAGAATATCGTTGGACACATTGAATACTGTATAAAAAAAGTTCATTAAATGTGGTACACTATATACAAACTATGAATAAAAATTGTATGGAAGGTTTTTAATTAAGATAATCTTACAGAATTGATTACGGTACCAAATATCTTCAGTAAGATTTAAATCACATCCATTTTAATGCTGGCAAATTGATATAACTATTTCACAACATAAATCTAACCAATGTTAACTTTGATACAAAACATCTTTAAATGCTATTGCAGAAATAGTTTTTTGGTGACCAGAGTATTCACGCTTAATTTCGCCAGTTTCTACAGACCACAGTCTTGCAGTGTTATCAGATGAGCCTGTAAAAAAAAATATTTTTAAACGGGCAAAGCAATTTACTGTTTTACTTTCTACTTTTGTTTTAGCAATTTACTTTCTACTCACTAGAAAATTCTTACTGCATATGAACGTCACAAACTAAGAGCATTTATAAGGATAGCTCATTTCTGAGCAAGGTATTCTACTGCTCCTATATGTATGTCAGCCTAGACGTATTTGGATTTCAGAATTCCTGCAGGATCATGCAACTATTTTGATGCAACAGTCTTGTTTCAGCTATATTTCCCCAGGAAAAAAATGGGACAACAAAATAATAGAAATTTTTATATATTTTTTACATTATTAGTAGCTCAGGCACTGACAAAGACAGGACTTGCTAGATATTCCAGGCACACGGGAGGCTAAACTCTGGAGACTAGAACCCTTGTAAGTATTCCTTGTCCCCCCCTCCCTAGATGAGGAGTTCCCAGTGGTAAATTAAAATATAAATTGGATAAGTTTAAATTCAGAAAAGACCTGGGAAATACCGTACTGGTTTGGAAATAGCGTTGAAGATTTATGGAACAAATTACTCAGTAACATAATATTGTAGACATGGGATTGTTTAATATTTTTTGTTTTGTTTTGTTTTGTTGGGGACATGAAGCCTGTGTGTATATATACTTTAAGCTTGCATCAAGGTCCCCTGAATGTTTAATTATTAACCCTCCCCAAGATGCAACCCCACAACAGTGCCTATTTACTGCTAGGTGAAAGGAAACATGCCCAACCATTTCTGTTTCCCCCAAGATTTCTAAATGTGAGTCGAGAACGAAGCCATCTGAACTATGAGACCCTTGTAGACATTAGAAGAAACCTGAAAACCCTGCCTAAAATGCTATGCATGTTAGTGGCTTTACCTGAATGTAAAAACACCGATGTTATGTACTCTCAACAAACCCAATGTACCTTCTTGTATATAAATAAATAAATAAATAAATATACATGAATGAGTATGTAAAGGAGCTGCCACACAAAAATCTCATTGAAAAGCAATGATCTAGAATCATAAAATACTCAACCTCTGCAGAAAAATATTTTGGTGAGTGCCAAACTATCAAAACAAAACTCTGGCAAGCAGTTAATTATTCCATTAAACAACTCTCTCAACCATCAACTGGCAGCCCGGTCCACCCCACTAACATGGGGAAACGAATAGGGTAAAGAGTGGGTGGAGCTACTAAGGTGCCACCCTGAAAGTGTCAATTTCATTACACTATACCATTTCTGGCCATCATTTACCTCCCAGTAATTCTCTTCAGTTTCACAACAATGTCTCATAAGGAAACTAATTTTATAATCAACGCAGAAATACAAGCAGTAAGGGATTTATCCATTGGAGGAGTAGGCATAACAGGACCCAGGCAAAGGTGCACTGGTGTTCAGATGTGCATTACATGGTCCATCATTACACAGTCTATGGGGATGAGCCAGAACTGAGGTGACAGGCTTCAAGGATCCAATTGGAATGCCAGAAGCTCTGATTTTGGTGGAGAACATAGAAAAAGAATGCTGTCAGTGCAGTACACCTCTGTAGATTATGTACACTAGGATAGGTAATGGGTTGGCTGGCTAAAACAACCCAGCATACTCAGAAATACAAATTTAAGAGCATGGAAACCCAGAGCAAAACTGGAGGAAAAGAAGACAATAGCTATAGAACCTAGGGCAGTCCCAGAAAGCATCCCTTTGTAGTCACCAGGTACATTGTACTATGAATCCCTGGCTGAACAAACTAGGCTTCAATGTTCAGAGGACATTGATGACACGGTGTGCAGCTTACCAACATGATCACCTGGAGCAAGAACCAGCAAAAAATGCAGCCTACAGTGTACAATTATCAGAGGATGCTTGTAAGACTATCTTGCAGCCTTACGCTTATGGGGCATGAGAACACAGCATGTGATTGTATTGAATCCCTAGCTCTGTGCCACTGAGGAGGCCAGGTTCTGGCTCTGGTCTCCAGTAGGCCAACAGGACTCCTATGGTTGATGTGACTCAGCATGGGAACCCTTCTCAGTAAGAAGGCTTCAGGGAGCCACTGGGGATTTCTTCAGAGAAAACTACAGTATATACAATACATACACAATATACTATATTAAAGCAAAAAAATATAAATAAACCTTTATATATGGTTACTTTAAATTACCAGCTCCAGGAGTTGGAACTGAACACTATACATACCCAAGCTTATTGTCAGCCTCCAACTTTACAGGTCTCACTTGGCAAGTACGTTACATAGCACTACAGTACTTGCACATGGCTGACTTGAAACACATCGTCTCAAGAGGAACAACCTATAGAGGAAGATAATTCTGAAGGGAAGCAGCCTTTACCAATAGAACCATGGAAGAAAAATAATCCCCGGTGGGGCAGTGATAACACAATCATCAGTCTAGGTTCCATATCTTGCCTGGGAAAGATTGAATAGGTGCCAATCCTTAACAGTATGCCTCTGTTCATCCAGCAGTGATTGGGTACCTGGTTATTAAATGATTGGCAGGTCGTGTTCCAGGGAAACTAGGCTTACCACGAGCTATGGGATGGGAAAGCTCTCGGTCTGGGGTACAGGAGCCAGCAGTTGTCTGTTCCTGTACCCCTGTGTAAAAACACAAAAAAAAAAAGAAAAAAAAAAAAAAGAAAGAGAAAGGGGGGTCATCCTTAACTAAGACTAAGGTAGTAGATGGTAGCAAGAGGCACACAAGATGAATAGTATACTGTACATGTTTGTGAAGTAATAAGTATAAGCTCCAACACTGAACAAATAAGTCCAAAGAAAACTGAACACTTTTATACAGCAGTTGGTTTACACAGGAACAAGACACAACCCTACTTGCCAAACTGAATGGCTAAAATGTGTAAACTTAAAGCAGCATTTACTAAAATGTTTGAAGACAAACAAGTAAAAAAAAGGTCTTTAAACCCCATTTTTTTTCCTTTTCCCCCATTATCACGGAGATCTGAACCTTTTCATCCTTGGCACTCAAACCAACAGTTCATTTACCTGTACTGAAATAATGTAGAGTCCTCATGTTGAACATGTGACAAGATCCTTGTGTCAGACCATGCTACAATTACAACACTAGTTAAGAAACTTACTCCTGCTACCTACCTGTTATAACATGCTGTGAATCAGCAGAAAAAGCAACATCCCACACCCATCTTTGGCTGCTGTCACTCAACTCTGTCATCTGAGAGAAATCTGCTGTCTTCCATATACGAGCGGTGTGGTCAGCTGATGTTGTTACCATCATACTATAAAAAGTGATTCAGTCAATTTAAGATCCATACTTTATTCATCACAAGTTAAGGGGCTTTGTGCTAGAAAAATGTTTTCAGATTTACAGTTCTTTGAACTTTAGCCTTAACACATAAACATGGTTACTACAAACTGTTTTAAACCTATCATATAACAAATAGGTAATATACAGAATACTGTAATTAAATCTGTTTCAGATTTACAAATATTGTTGCAGAACTATTCTGATGGTATCACTGCAAAGGCCAGACACAGTTCCATACATGTACAGTATTTGGGCAAATTTCTAATTTGTGTATAATATGTGAAAATGTCATAAAAATTGGATGAAAACTAACAAACAGAAATGGAAATTCTAGAAAGTTGACAGTTTGAAATTGTAATTTTCCGGCCAAACATACAGTGTCACAAATCCTCAAGATCCATTTTAATTATATAACTTATTTTGTAAATACTTTTTAATGACTTGTATTTAGTTACCGGATACAAGATTTTTTTCTACTAAAATAAAAATAAATATGTATCCAAGCAATTTAAGGACCTCTGATTTAGCATCCTGCTGCAATTAACAGCAGGTTTCTAGACAAGTATTTGGATCCTCATTTACCAAGTCAAGATCCAGTAAAGGTGGATTATGGTTGCTATTAAATTTACCGAGCTTGCTACTAGGTAAATAGGCAGCCATTATCATGTTTGTTGTGATACAACTTTGCCCCTGCTAGGCCAAGGCTTTCCATACTTTTTTTTTGGAGGAGGGGGGGGGGGGGAATGTACCAATATTTTCCTGGAATGACTATGGGAAACTACATTTCTTTTCCTGCAGCCATTTGTGGGACAGAGGAATGTGTGTGTGTGTTGGTGGTGAGAGAATGAATGTGCCTATGTTAGGGACAAGAGTAGGGGGGGGGGGGAGGGAGAGAGAAATTTTGATGAGTGCAAGTACTCTAACTTAGTACAGTGCCCAACATTGTATTCACACACCTCAGAGACAACCTCATTCAAATAACATAAGTGGATTTGTGTGAATGAAAGGATTTCTCTCCATAAATACCCAACAAAGCCACCATTGTTGTTCTACATGATTTCCAGCATATCAAATATAAACAAAGAAATTAATGAACCAAGTTTTACAGTATTTATAACTGGCAATAAGGATCTTACGTGGAATCGGGGCTAAACTTGACTTTGAGAGCATAGTTGTTATGAGCTAGAAGTGATCTTGTTGGTGTCAGGTGGATGGGCGTATCACCAGTGCCTCCAGAAAGTCGCCACACGTACACTTTTCCTTTATTATTGACAGCAGCCATGTACGTTCCTTCAGGGTCTATGGCAATGCTCTGAATACTACCATCAGGCTCTGGTATCTGTAAAATAAATATTGAACAGTTTTTAATATAAATTTCTGCATTTCATTACAGTATTTCTTCTTTCACTAGTGTTATGACCCATTGTATGCTATAACTCAGTAGCCAAGGTTAAGAGTGTAAATTCTTGGCCTCTTAAACATCATTTTTAAGTTGAATAAAAATAAAGCACTGAATGAAATAAAATGCCGTTTTCTGGTTGGCCTCTCGGTAGCTCCCCAAGCTTAAGTATTGTTGCTGCTGAGCCTTAGGATATTGCACTATGCTAGTACCTCCAGGTCTCGCTCAAGTGATTGCTCAAGCACACTGGAAGTCACAACAAGAATCTGGATATCTCACCTCAACATGGTAAGGGTAGCTTGGGGATCAGAGATCAACTCAAGACCATGAACAAATACATGTGAAAGAATAACTGCAATAAAGTAAGCAACTGATTGAAGGAAAATAGTAACTGAAGTAAACAAGACAAAGGATTTTGTCACTGGGTAAGTTCCCTTCCCATAAGGTGCTCTACTCCCACCAGACTGCAACACAGGTCACCCATACTCCCACCAAGCCATGCACCTCATTCACCTTCAATATTTTTATAACATTACCTTCAAAGATAGTTTTTAAGAGCCAGTTGAACTCTTAGTGGATTAATATCAACCTCATAAATTACCTGCAAGTCTGAAAAACACTAAAATGGCAGTGAATTTAAAACATACATGAATTTAAAACACCTACCAATTGTTCATTGTGTTCAGTTTTCACATCCCAAATATGGATGACTCCTGACTGGTCTCCAACAAATAGCTCTGCCTGGTTGGGGTGAAGGCAGGCACAGTTGACAGGGGTGCTTACTTGAAAAATTCTAGACACATTCAGGTTATATGACCTGAAAAAATAACATGCTAAATATTAAATATTATAAAACATTATCTCTTATAAAAATATTATCTCCTCTAACTCATCCATGACAACTTAGAGTTGAGAATTATTCCAAAATATAATACTGTACTCATGTTAATGCACAAACATTTATTTTGTATAGTCAGCCCTAGCTATTCACTAGTCTGGCATCTGTAAAAATGTGCTATCCATAAAGTGTTTATTTTGTACAAAATCTCACAAAACAGGAGAGGTGGTTGACCAAACCACACACTAGAAAGTGAAAAGATGGCGACGTTTCGGTCCGTCCTGGACCATTCTCAAGTCGATTGTGGACCCACCAGGTCCACAATCCAGCAGTGAAACCGTCAGTGACTCCAAGGTGTATTAACAGGATTATAGGAAGTAGTCACATGTGGTAAAAATGCTTGCTTCTTTATTGACAGTAGAGGAGCGTTAGTCTTTAAATAGCAGACGCCCAGTTTACTAGAATATGTATTGTTAAAGAGTGTAGAGAGAATGTTAAGAAATTAGAAAAAACTTGGTATAAAGTAAGATTCATGTAGATCCCTTCACATGTGGGAATACTGTTGAATGAGGTAGTTGATGAGATAGTGAAGAGAGCCACAGAAAAACTCTTGTTGATGTTGTATGTCAGATAATCTTGAAACAAATAAATACAAGAATCAAGATGATCCAAGAGGGTGAAGAAATGGTAAAGAGCATGGCAATGGTGGACAGTAGTAATACACTTAAGAATTATTCAATAATAAATACAAATTCGTCCTTCACCTATGGTACAGGAAAGTCTACTTGGAACGATTCAATTTACATGAGATTAAGATTAGGAAACAAATATATTTGGCAATATGGTGTTGATGTCAGTGAAAAAGATTAGGAGTATTAATTATGTATGCTGCACACCCACACCTTAGAACATTATGTATTAGAGTGTCAACTTATTGATAACTATAGAAATAAGGAAATAAGTAGTGTACCGCATCAAATTTTTTGGATGTGTGATAATGGTATGACAGATAGTATACTTAGAAGCTACAAGAATTTTGCCCCAAGAGTCTAACACTTATATGCTGTGCTTACTATATTAACCTACAATGTTAAATGAGATTCTTGAACTGTGATTTGTGTATTTGTACTCGCTGAATTTGTGCACCCCTTGAGGGACTTGAAGTAGAGGGGGGTAGAAATAGTCTAAGCTACTCTATCCCTTTGAGATGTATTTTTTTCTTGTCTCAATAAACATACTTGAACTTGAATATAACACAAAATTTATTTTAATTTTATTTTGTAATATGTACAAAATATACTTAAATTTGTAGCTCAGCTCCCAGGTTACCTATCTACACCTACATGTTCACCTACCTCATTTTTGATAAATAGGTCTTGACAAGAAACCTCTGTGTTACATTAATATAAAATTAATGCAACATGTCATGCATAAAAGATTTTTCTCTATTCATTTACCAATTCTTACAGATCTTTTACTAATTCTTAATCTAGGTCTTACACTACTGCAAAAAGAATTTAACAATTTAAATCTTTAGTGACAAGCTTTTAATGCAGATTTCATTACCTCAAGTCCCAAATTTTTGCAGTACAATCTTCGCCTCCTGTGAACATCCACTTTCCATCTTCCTGAAATCCAAGTGCTGTAACATTCTTACTCACTCCTTCATAGTTGACAACAGGGTCCTCATTTAATGTTTTAAGGTCATACATGCGGATGTGTTGGTAACCAGCTGCTGCTAACATGTGACGGTCAGGGGATATCTCCAGGGCATTTACTTGCTAAACATGTGGGTTAAGGAGTAATACAGTACTATATTACTTAAAATCGAGTAATGTTATCCCTTTAACATCTGGGAAACGGTACGAGGTGTAAACAGTGTGAGCATATAATGCAAGATTTTCAGATAATTTCAGATACACCATGTGTACAGGGTATCTGAAATTATTTAGAAGCAATCCAGAGCACATAAAACAACAATTATTTGTAAGAAAAGCAAGACAGTTTCATGAATCTAAGATAGTGTCAGATAAAATATAAGTAAACATGTAAAAAAAAAAAAAGTCCTTGTCAAGGCCACTAGAGAAAGAGAGTGGCCTTCAGGTAAATTCAGTTCCAATCCATTTAGGAAAATGGGCCATATTGGAAAACTTTAGCACTGAGGAACAATTTATTTATATATATATATTATATATAAAAAAAGGTACATTGGGGGTTAAGAGAGTACATAGTAATGATGAATTTACATTCTTGTAAAGCCACTAGCATGCATAGCATTTCGGGCAGTCTCTAATTTTAAGTCTGAAATATAAACCCCTTGCTAACCTAAGGAATATGAATGGTGGATACAAGCCCACAAATTGCCTACGAGTAACTATTAAAGTACAGTAGTCATAAAGGATACAGATTCAGGATGTTTGAGGGTTCGTTGACAAATCCCACTGTGGGCCTGCCATAACTTGATGGTGTGATCGTAGCTGGCGGTTGCCAAAATAACTTGGCTTGACGGGTCATTGGCAGACATTGTTCATGAGAGCTCCCAAGATATTGTAAAAACCGCACCAAAGTAGGCGGAGAATGGTCCCGTTGAGGTTTGTTTACTTCTTCTATTTACAGTCTTGCGGCTCTACAGCCAGTCAGCTGGAGCGGCTGGATTCAATCTCTCAAAATCCGGATTGATAATAGTTTAATAATTACCACCTCATGGCTAGAAGAAGGGAACCCTTAGTCTCGGAGAAAAGCACACACAACGCATTAGAGGGGATTTTTAAGTCCCCTCTAATACTGTTTCAATGTTTTATTATTATTACAGTATATATTTTATTATTATTATAATTTATTTTATTATTATTATTATATTTTATTATTAAATATTTTATTATAATTATTATTATTTACTAATATTATTTATTGTTATAATTATTTAATATTATTATTTATTATTTATTCTTATTATTATTATAACATCAGGGCATATGGGGGCTTTGACAAGCCGCCGGCTTCCTATCCTCGTCGAGGCCATTATAGTGTGTTAGTGACCCTTCAGGTAAATATATGACTTCATTTGCAATTCACAATTGAGAACCCCAGGTTCGATTCCCAGGCGAAACAGAAATGGCTGGGCACGTTTAAAATTTAATAATTAATTCCTTTCACCTAATACAAATCTAAGGCTACAAATTTAAGTATATTTTGTACATATTACAAAATAAATTAAAATAAATTGTTATATTCTTGGTGCCAAGTGTTAAACCTCCTAAAAATTGCCTCTACCATTCCATTGTCACACATCGATACAATTTAATGTGGTACACTACCTGACTTGTGGGTTGCATATGGGGGAAGGTCACTAGTTCGACCGAGGGTAAACCTAGACACAGTTGGGTTCGTTCTCGACTCGCAATTCAACCCGGCTTCAGACCAAGTCCATTCCATCCAGTGATCGACCCCAAAGATGCATTCAACAATTTTAACATGCTGTTCATTCAAAACAGGAATTTTCTCAAATATAAATTAATATTATATATTAGCATATTTAGGCACTGATTAGGTTAGGTGTTTAGGTTATGTTGGAAATTATTTGTATTTGTAGTATGTTGGTGAAGCATTTACAGCATTGTGGTTGGAACAAGTCATCAGCGAAGCACTTGTTCCGGAAGTGCTCGGACGTCATCAGTTATGAGTCGTGTGTAAACTGTTTTTCATTTATAAACAGGGGGTTTGGTTGGTGCATGGAATGAACTTTGACCTTTGACCTTTGTTTATGAGGACAGGCTGTGCAATTGGGAATTCCATGTTCGAATCCCTAGCGGGACAGGGACATAAATGGTTTGGCGTGTTTCCTATCACCTAATATATCTGTTCATTTAGCAGTAAATAGGTACCTAGAAGTTAGCCAGCTTGTTGTGGAGTTACTTCCTGAGGACGGTCAGTTCGATCTTGGGGTGGAGGTGACTTCGGTATAATCCCAACATGTATATACATAGTGGCTGTCTGTCCCCCGACACAATGAATTATTACTGTTATTATTATTATGTATATGCACACAATTCCTGTTCTAGAGGAGAATTATTAATTAAATTCTTTAATTTTTTCACGTTCAATTACAGTAGCGTAAGGTATGTGAATAGTTCGGCTGGCAGAGTTTACATTTGGTCAGATCTACTTAAGCAGGTGGTGAAAACTCCATGAGGTATGTGTTTATTTTCTCGTACTCTTGAAGTGATATCCAACTTCTTTAGAATCAACAGATGGGCATTGTTCTGCATTGAAACTGCAGAGACAGGTGGTTGAGCAACAAGTCCATAGCATCTCTGGCATCTGGTGCTGCTGGAATCTGTGGTACATGTGAAATATTCTTCTGATGCTAGTCCGTGGCTGAATAATTCTTAACTTTGTTGTCTTTGGCATATCGACTATAGTAGGCTCATTAAGGCCATGACAAGTTACAAATTTTTGTAATGTTTGAAATGATGAAGGAATTAAAACTATTTTAATGCATTACATTCCAAATTGAGTCATTTAATGTTGACAATGATGAAAACTCTATATGAGGTATGCAACCGATAGACATTGGAAGACTGAAATCAAAACTTACCCGATAATTAAATGAGATTAGTTCTCAAACCATTGTGTACTAACTTTATATTATACTAGCATGGTGCTACTTTATTTTCCAGCAACTGATGCTCTTGTATTGTCAGATAAATCAATTTTAAAATGCAAAACTAATCAATGGATAACAAACAAATATGCTGTCACATTTTATTCTCACTAGCAAAGTAGACATAGGCAGTGTAATTTAATTTCAAGATATGTAGGGAAATGTACATGCTGAAATTCTTTTGCCATGTGCACCCATAGACAGTGGGACAGACTGATTAATATGCTAATGCCACCTGTAGACAGGAGCTTGGTTCACCTATGATAAAGAATTTATATGGGAAATGTTTTAAAACAACCAAAGACAAGATTTAAGCAATCATTCGGGCAAATACTGTTCAAATTTCCTCAAAAGAAATGTATACCACATGAACTAGACAAATTATTATTTACAACTAAAACTAAGATTTTTTTAATACAAGATAAATATTTAAATTATATTGCAATAATTAAATTACTAAATGTGCTTTAAATACACAAATAAAGTTAACAAGTGACTGTCTAATCCTGTTTGGATGTAGATATCAGAGCTCACAAAATTGCATATGGAAGATTTTAAATTATTTGCAGGTATCACACTTCCACAGTACAGTAATTAACAAAATTTATTCAGACGTACTGAAGATCATTTTGGCTTTAACTTAAAAATATAATGCTTTATAAACAATCCTCCCTATTTTAACATTGTGTAATGGTTAACCTGACATATAAGTTGAACACTAAATATAACAAGGAGACACTAATTTAACATGCATCAGACAAAACTCGTCTTGTGTACTCAGGTTAGAAGGATGAAACTACATTTCTTAATCAAATTTCTTTACATAACTTTTTAATAATGGAGAAAATACCAATAGAGCTACAATGCTTCATATCTTTCCCTTTCATTAAAAATTCATGAAAACTAATTAAAAGCAAAATGTTGAATTGATCATTATGAAAGTGTTTAATGAAAAAAATGTGATCTAACACAAAAAAATTTTACCACTGACATAAAATCTCTCAATGATTTTGTACTTGCATTACAGATCTACATGTCAGCTACACTCCACTTGTATGCTTCTTCATCCTGAGCCTTCCTACTGTTCTGACGCTCAAACCACTGTTTCTCAAAGCCATTTGACCTGTCTACTCCATCCCACCTATAGCCAGGTCGAATATTTAGTCTGTTTGGAGGAAATGAGCCTTTATATATTGGTTTAACTGCCTGTTTATTTGATTTAACTTCCTTCTGCATAATATAGTCTAACATCGGATCTTCTTTTCGAGCTACAACTTTCAATCGATCATTCATGTCGACATCATCTGCAGTTCTTGCAAAGGCTTTACCCATTTCATGCATTTCGTCAGCTACCTTTTGTTGATACTCCTGAACCTGCTTTACACCATGTTTCCACTGTTGGTGCTTTTCTTCAGCCTGACGCTGCAACACTGCCTCTCTTTCCTTCCTGGCAATATCTTCTGGAGTGTCTTTCTTTAGTTGACCCCTCTTCCTGGCTAGGAGATATTCTTGAGTGGTCATTTTGCGTTCTGGATGCTGCCCACTTTCTCTCTGTGAATGATTATGTGAATCATCCATTTTCTTTCTGGGCGGAGAGCAATCCGAGTCATTTCTTTTTCTCCTTGGTGGTGAGGAGTCTGAATCATTTCTTTTTTTTCGAGGTGGTGAGGCATCAGAATCATTCCTTTTTCTCCTTGGAGGAGAGGATTGAGAATCATTCTTTTTCCTTCTTGGAGGTGAAGAGTCAGAATCATTCCTTTTACTCCTTGGTGAGGAAGGGCGAGATTCAGTTCTTTTTTTCCTAGGAGGTGAGGTATCAGAATCATTCCTCCTCCTGGGTGGTGGTGAATCAGATTCAAACTTCCTTCTTCCAGGAGATGAAGAGTCTGAGTCATTCCTTTTTCTCCGTGGGGGAGATGTGTCAGAATCACTACTTTTATTTCTAGGTGGTGATAAATCTGATTCAATTTCCTCCTTTCTAAGAGGAGACATTTCAGAATCACTTCTTTTCCTCCTAGGCCTATAAGATAGAGCCTCATGCCCTTTTCTTGGAGGTGAAGTATCTGAGTCATGTTTACCTCTTAAGGGTGACATGCTGGATTCGTCTTTGACTGTTCTCTGAGGTGAGGCATTTGAATCTTCTCTCTTTTTTCGTTGTGGCGGCGTGTGCGAATCATGCCTGTTCATCTGTGAGTGTGATGCATCTGAATCACGAATTCTTTGAGGTGAAATACCTGAATTATGTTTATTTCTACCAGGAGGTATAGTTTCCAAATCATGCCCTCTTCCAGAAGGTGATGTGTCTGAATCATGCTGTTTTCTGTCAGGAGATGCAGTGCTTGAATCATGTCTCTTTCTTGAAAGTGAGGTCTCTGAATCATGTCTTTTTCTTTCAGGTGAAAGGTCAGAATCATGTCTTTTTCTCCTTGATGACAATTCAGAAGAATTTGTATTTTGTTTATTTTCCATATTTCCTAATGGATATGAATCTGAATCATGTCTTGGTCTCTTTACTGAAGAAATCTTTGCATCACCTGACTGAGGTGATTTGTCAGAACTCTGATCCTGTTTTCTCACTCGAGGGGATTTGGACTCACTTCTGATAACGAGTAGTGGTGAACCAGAATCTTGTCTCCTCCGTTGCGGAGATCCAGAGTCCTGTCTTGTCCTCAGTGGTGGAGATCGAGATTCATGCCTTGCTCTAGGTGGTGGAGAGCCAGAGTCATGTCTTTCCCTCCAGGGTGGAGATCTTGAGTTATGCTTTGCTCTTCTTGGAGGTGATCCAGAATCATGTCTTCTCCTTCGTGGAGATTTTGAGTCATACCTGGTTTTTCGTGGTGGAGATTCAGAGTCATGTCTTTTTTTCCTTGGTGGAGATCCAGAGCCATGTCTTGCTCTTCGTGATGGAGAATCTTTTGTTTTTCTCTGGGCATGCTGGTAATCATGATCCTCCTCCTTACCCTCTTTGTCAATTATCTTCTTCCACCTTCTGTTTTCTTGAAATTCCTCCATAAATTTCATTTTTTCATCATCATATGTAACTTCAGCTACTGTAGGTTTATCATCATCATTTACACATCCATAGGGTACATTTTTCAAATCGAGAGAATCTTCAATTATCCGCATTCTGCAAATGTAAAAGGTGTAATTATTAAGTACTGTACAGTATAGTACAATGCTGATGTACTTCACCACTACACATACTGATGTAATTCACTATCTTTTATCAACCCTAAAATTATTGAAGAGCAAAATTTGATATCCGAGAACCTGTGTCTAAAATTGTTATATTAAGAACACTCTTTAGGTATTAATAGTTTATAGTGAATACAATAATCTACTACACATCAGATTTATTTGTATGAAATAAGTCGATTTGGAATACCACATACATTACAAAAAAGGAAACAGTTAAGAAATTCTCAGCTTGCCTGAGGTCATTATTTTATGAATAATGTTACAAATCCCTTTGGTTTAGAACAGACATATTGCTAAGGAAATCTAAATGATATTGAAAAGCAAGTGACCTTCAGGGTTATACATGCCAAGAGGAGCATTTCTCAGCACATGTATGCAGAATTAACTTCAGGGCTTGACAGAGATTTCCCCAGTACCAGTCAGATTTGGCTGTCCATCTCTGGTACTATTACTTTGGCTACCACAAGAGGGTATTGAGGTACAGCTAGGGAGGCAGCCTTGATATCTCAGGCTGTCCCTATCCCTAACCAGATCAGAACCTAAAACGGCATCAATTGTGAATTCGGTCAATTGACCAAAAAGCTGTTTAACTAGCATCTTTTTATAATTTAGAAATTTTAGTGACTTTTTGAAACAACAAATATATCTGTATTGAATAAGCTCTTAAGAGAAAATCTTGTGATTCTTCCTTTAATGTAATAATTTTGTCTGAGGAAATCGAAGAATTAACCATTCTAACTGAAAATATATCTACTTGACAAAATGATTCAGAGAAAATATTTACCCTTTGCTAGAACCAGAGAGTTTATCCTTCTTTTTCTTTTTCTTCTTTTTCTTTTCAGGATCATTACCACTCAGGTACTTCTTTAGATATTCTTTCTGGCTTAATGGGGCAGCCATCTGTCAAAATAAAAGCATATTGTATTAATGATGGACACAAAATACTGAACTACTGATAATCTTGCTAAACAAAACCAACTGGTGGGCCCCCTTCGATAGTTCCCTCGAGTTTAGGCACTAGCAACTTATTTTCTTATGCATATTTGGGATCTTTTCTTGGAGTATCTTTGATGTATATGTTAGGGTTAGGTCACCAGTCTTCAGACACTTAAAGAAGTTCTTCATGTCAGTGGGTTAAAAAACTGAAATCTTTTTTGTTTAAGGTTTTAAACTTATAGTATGAATATATACATAAAAAACTAGCAGTGTCCAATGAACAGGTGTAAGCCAAAGTGATCACACAGACGTGCTGATATTCAGACAAACAGGCCTTTTACTCATTTCCCATATAGTTATGGTAGTATATACATGAACACTACCACTGTATATCACATTACCGACCATAATCATACTATTGCAGAGCAAAAACATAATGTACATAGTAAACCGAATGAATCTGGCAACATTTTCTAAAAGATTTCCAAAGCAAACACATTTACAAACATTAATGTTGCCTGTGTTTGCAAAATTGATCATAGCTTTGTTTTCTTTTGTAATTTAACATATTAGCTGGATAATGTTGCAAGTGCCAAATCTGAATGTAAAAAAATAAAGTTCTTGGAGGGGTAAGCATGGATTTTAAGCCAAAAAACCAGCATTGAATGTAATGAAACACCATTTTCTGGGTGAGCCCCGGAGGTTACCTGGAGCTTACCGGGCTTATATGATTGTATTAGACCGTGGCATCAGTAAATTCGATTGGAGTTCTATGCCTACCGGGGACCACGAGCCAGAACCTAGTCCCCTCAGAGAGGTACAAGGAGTAATGGCCTATAAAAAAAACCCATTCCCCCTCCGGGGAGGGGGGAGATGTGCAGACAGCGTCTCAGCAGTGATGGTGATGTCATGCTTGTTTACGGTTTAGGGAGTTCTGCTTGCTAGTTCGGCTTTCGGTCGCAATTTTTAACCAGCTGTAGTTTGTTTTGGGACCCCTACCTTTCTGGGTGCCTAATCCGGTAGATACAGAATGCTTCCAACCACATGGTTTTTTTTATAGGCCACTGCTCCTCGTGCCTCTCTGAGGAGGCCAGGGTTTGGCTTGTGGTCCCCAGCAGGCATAGAACTCCAATTAAATTTACTGATGCCACGGTCTAATGCATACATATCAGCCTGGTAAGATCCAGAGAGCTGGAGGGGCTCTCCATAGAAAAATTGATGAATATACATTATTTTCAAAATCAGGCATATAAAATACTGTACTGGGATTTGTATCTATAAGTGTCGGCAATTAAGATATTAAATGTTATTCTTCAGCTTTAACTTGCCCTTGTACATCCTCATTTAGATAATGCTATTCCGTTTTGGTCACTGTACTACAAGAATGGACATAAATTCACTTCAATGTACACAGCGAGGGATGACAAAATTAATCTCAGAACTTAGAAACATTCATTATGAAAATATATTAAGAAAGCTTAATTTATATTCTCTAAAACAGGCAGAGAGTAAAGAGATTTGAACAAAGTAGACATACAGTATTGCTGAAAGTGTATAACAACTGGGATATTAATACTAAGTTAAAAATAAGTCAACACAAAAAAAAATGTGAAGCAATAAATACAAATTGTACATTTACATTTAAAAAAGACCTGAGTAAATATTGGTTTAGAAATAGTGTTGTTGATGTACACAAATTTTGTACACTATCTTTTTGGGTAATTACTACTCAAAATATTAAGTACTGTAATAAATTTGAGCCTTAAAGGTATATTTTAATTTAAGCCAAATTGCTTGTGCAGTAAACCTAATTATGATTTGGACACTATCCTAAATTACCCAGATTTACTAAAATATTCTTCAACCCGAGTAGAAATTAGTAAATAAAGTATGTACAAGTACAAGAAAATGTTAAGCTCAGGTTATACTGTATAGCACTTAAATTTGAAGATTAATTATTACAGTATATTATCAATGTAGGAGAATATAAACAAAAAAAACTTCTAGATACAGATTAAAGCAGCAGCAGTGTCGAATTCTTGCCCATTTGACACTAGCCCACAGAACCATTGAACCTTGTGCTGCTCCCAATGAGAAGTTACCCAAACAACATAACAGTTCAGGGCCCTATTGGCCTACGGATAGTTTAACAATCCTTAAGGCAATTAAAAGTTCTCACGTTCATATTTCTTTAACTTGGGAATTTATTTATACAAATCAACTTGCATTTGGATACATTTGATCACCTGAAAGTTTCTGGACTGCCAAGATGCTTGTTATTTAGTGACTATATTGCTCATATTGAGCCATCATCAAAATCATCCAAAAGAAACAAGATTTTTGTATATACCCCTGCCAAGTAATTTGATTTGAAATTGGGCTTAAAGCCTATCGTCATCTGGAGAGTTATTAGTAGGGTCTAAGACCTGATAAAGGTTTCACCTGTCTTCATTATCACTACTCTTTAAATAAACCTAACCTAACCCAACTCAACCCAGGTTATGGTGAACTTATGCACAAAACTGTTTGACAAAACTAATTTTCAGATTTTCAAAACCATATCATTATGCTAGGATGTATTAACTCTTGTTTGTATGTGTTAGATCAGTTACGTTAAGTTGGTAGGGTTAGGGAAGTTTTAAAATTCGCTGACAAACCAACTTGTGTATGATGTGACTTGTATCTATTACACCCAAAACAATCCAACTTATCCTAACCTAAAGAAAATAACCGATAAAGGTTTGTTTTTTATACATGATGTGCACAAGGTTTGTGATAACACTATGAGTAATAATTTTAATGCCGGTACGTACAAGTTTTGGATCCTACTGGGGTTACTAAGGCCACCACAAGAACTTACTGATTAACCAGCAAGTATACGTTAGTCTTGAACATAGGATAGACCTAAAGTAAACTGTGTATATACACTGAACAAATGGGTACACTTCTCAGTATATGTATCCACTGCCTGATTGTGATTACAAGAGACATTTAAAGATGAGAGAGAGAAAGAGGAGGACGAGTAGCCATACCTTGTGGAAGAGTTGTTTACATGGTCCCCCGCCGGGCCTCCTTCTCATCCCCCACAACACAAACCCTCATCTTCTCATCCTTCTACCAATCTTACACTTATACGACTTGAAAACTAATTTCTTATAATATGAATTGAATTAAGTTTGCTAATAAATATAAGTCAAAATTTCTTATCATAGAAATGAGGCTAATTATGCTGCTATCTTTAGCCGGATAAAAACGAAATGTCATTAAACGGTGCTTATTTTAAGAAACCAAAGCCTTTATTATAAAAATTAATTAAAAAATTAGTTTTGTCGGTGACAATAAGCCTGTTTATATATAAATATACTTTATGCTTGTATCGAATTACCCCCAAGGTCGAACTACTGCCCCTCCCCAGGACACAACCCCCACAACAGTTACACTAATTCCAGGTTACCTATTTACTTCTAAACCATCACACAAACCATATCTATAGTGTAAGAGAAAATGTATATCTGTTCAAAGTTGGAGGCCATATGCTTAGGTCTAGGCTCACCCAAATTGTCAGAGGAAATGATCTGGGGTACAGGATGAACATAGGCTGCCTGGGGTCGCCAGAATTCAAAAGGAAGAGTCAACGAGTTAAACTTATACTCGCACTATTATCTCATCATCTTAATGGGATAACTAATTAGCACTAACTACACAAGCTATAATCATATCCCTATTTACAGGTAACGGTTTTCCACCCTCTTATCTTATTGTGAGGTGTAGTCACCGAATATAAGCAAGCGATTTGAGAATAGCAAACGACGGGAGCAGGGTTGCCAAATTGGGCTACAAGTAGCGAATTGGGCTACTTTTGAGAGCTCTACGCTCCCAAATTTTTAATTTCGCTACTTGCGACTTTTTGGGCTAGTTTAAACGCAAGTTGGGCTACTTTGGACTTTAAGTATTAAGAAACTCAATGATGATTATTTATGCTTTAATAATATAATCTGTACAAATCACAGCCGAGTCCAACAACCTGATTGACTAGACCACTTACCGCAGGAGAGCCCTGGTCAGAGACCGGCCCCTGGGGACGTTGATCCTAGGAACCTTTGAAAGAAAAAGTAACCGCAAGGCAAGGTAATCCTCCCCAGGGGCAATAGATTTCCCAACCTTAATTGTTAATAATACTTCATCCCAAAAGCTACACCTGGTTCCACAGATCTTCATTAAGGGGAGAAAGTTATCTAGAAATTTACAGATTGATAAATGATGGGAAAGATCCCTTACAGTTAATACCTTTGTCAGGAAGACGATGGTTGGCAAGGAGCGGTAGTGTAAAGAGGCCGTTTGATCAGTGGGGTTCTCTAACAACTCATTACCAAATAACTTTTTCCTCTTGTGATAAATATGTTGCAAGGCAACTATTTTCAATGTACGCTGATCCCTCCAATAAGCTATATTTCACATGTCTCAAACCAATCCTAAATGATTTTGAAAGGATGAATTTACTTTATCAAAAGATGAAGCAGATCAGAATAGCCTTCACACTGTCTTAGAAAACTTCACTCTTGGAATACTCAGAAGAATCTTTCGTCCTCATCATGCAAAGCTTCATGTTAATTTGAACTAAAATTCTATGTATTTGCCCCTGGAGAAAGTTGACTTTGGTTACGAATTTTCAACACTTCAACCCAGGAAAAGTTTCAAAATGTTCAAGAAAGATGCGATAATTTTTTAATGAAAGCTTGCAAATAGCTTCTTTCTCGTATTCTAAGTAATGCTGAAACTATAAAAAAAGGTGAAAAATCTGTTACCTATCATATGCCTTAGCTTACATGGCCACAATTTTCGGAACTTCCGTTAGTATTAGCTGACCAATAAAGCTTAGTGAAATTGAAAGTCAGTGGCGCCTACTGTTAACCATTGACTAGTCCAACATTTGTAAGGGACAAATTCCGACATCTGAATCGTCATTTTAGACCAAGACAATAACTGTCAAGAACACTGCTGGCGATCCCATACTGATTGACCTCGCTGAGTTTGTGTTGAAAATATACAGCTTGCCAATCAGTAATGCCCTGGTTGAACGGATATTTTCGAGATTAACGTCTGTGAAAACTAAACTGAGAAATCTTGAATGGGAATGGGACTTGAGCTTTTGACATCAGTCTTGAGAATCAAAACATATCTTGAAGAAAATGTAACTTGTTGCTTGTCATTTGAACCACTCATGTCAATGCTTAAATATGAGTCTGCAATATACAAGAACGAGGTTGTGGATGCAGATCAAGATCTTGGTAATCTTCAACTGTAAAGACGTGGAAGGACTTCACACCCGTTAAGCTTCAAACAGTAATTATTGGTAAGTTATCCTATTATCATATTGGTTAAATATATATATGCAGAGATAATGTTAATAAAACAATTAAAATCGTTTAATGTACTCTATATATCATAATAGATTACTTTGAAACCCGTATCAGTCACTAAACAAAAAATTGGGCTACTCATTACAAATTCGCTACTTTTAGACCATCAGCTCGCTACTTTTAGCGATTTGAATCTGGCAACCCCGAGTCAGAATTCGGCTCAAAAATCACGCTCAGGAGTCAAATTTCCAACATTTCAGATATTTTGAAAACCGCAGGGGGGTTTGGGCAAAATATGACCCATCGCCGTTTTCAGTAATTGGCATATTTTCGGTATAAAAACTCGTAATTTGAAAATGAAAATAGGTGCAGAGAGTCAGAATTCGGCTCAAAAATCACGCTCAGGAGTCAAATTTCGGACATTTACGATATTTTGAAATCTGCAAGGGGGTTTGGGCAAAATATGACCCATCGCCGTTTTCCAACAGTACAATTTCCAGTCAACAATGTAGCACTCGGCGTGTACAGTTCTAATCGACCCAAGACACTACAGCTTCGACATAGAGCAGACAGCAGACTATGACCGCATCGAGCTACAACACTCTCGCTCCCCGAGTTCAGACAACTCGCAATTCCCAATTGAGCCTCCATGCTCTCCCACATGGAGCTCCGCGACTCCGGCCTCACTCAGCTCTCTGCTCTGCTCCAAGCTCCGTCTGAACGTTTACGACACTGCCACCAACCGACTACTGTAATCAAGACTACTAAATAAATATGAAAACTCACTAAACAATGTGTATCTAATCTACCCAACAACGTAACATAATCGTATGTTACAACAGTCAGACCCCCCACCATGATTTTTAGCACTGCCCGCCTGAATACCTACAAAAATATTTTGTAAACAAATATTTCAGCAAAGATTATTTCTTATTGATATAGTAAATTTTGAAGTACTTCACATAACAGATAATTTTCATAAAGTTGCAGTATAAAAGGCATCATCAAGGCAAATGGGGGGGGGGACCTTTGACAAGCTGCAAGCTTCCTGTCCTCATTGAGGCCACTAGTGTTAGTGGCCCTCAGGTAAAAATTTCCTGAGGCAACTATGTTTGTTGGGAGTTTCATTGTAAGTCAGCCTAACCCTGGCTGACTGGGTTTAAATCCTTTAGGGGTCAAGAGTTTTCGGTTGTACTGTATATTGGCCTGGGGACCATTCAAGCTTTACGCACACTTGATACTCATGCAGCCCCTAGCATGTTGAAGTGATTTGATGAAATGTCTGTGCCCCAAATGCCAAGAGTGTTGTCGGGTGTTGGGTGCTTGAAGGTCTCAAGATTTCCCAACACTTGTGACAATTGCTGTGTGAGTCGGTATAGTGCTGGATTGCCAGGGACATGGGAGACCCTGACTGACCAGGTTCGAATCATTCAGTGGATCAAAAGTTTTCAATTTACAGGCATAGGAAATACACTCATTCTTGAGTTGTATTTCCTGACAAGTTGAAGTGGTCAGTGAAAAGCAAATGCCTGAAAAAAGAATTGATTGAGATTGCTCAATTCCTCTCAGACAAAAGGATAGAGTACTGTACACTGTTTATGCTTCCAGAAAAACTTTATTCATAGAAATACTACAACAAAATCATCATTGTCTTATTTTTAACAGAGACTTCACATATCAAGCACTTTCTGGATGTCACAACTATAATCATTGACAATTCAACAAGGGTTCTATTTACATGTCGTGTATTAAATATGAGCAAGCAGAACTATATTAAGTGGAAAATCACTTTGACAATACAGTACATAATTTCTCATTTAGGAACAAAAATTCTGTGGGCTTTGTGTGCTGGTGATTTTTCTATGCGAGGACCCCTTAGTTTTATTGACAGAGGAAGTATTGGTGGATCCCTCAGATATATGCCACGTCCTCCTGGAGTCCAGCCTCGCAGCTCAATAACATGTTTCCATATTCCAGTAATAGCAACCCAACCTGTGTGGAGGTTATATATAAATACATAAAGATAAAACTGAGTCAGAATGTCTGCTGCTGAATGAGCAGTGGTAATTAAATTATAAGATGGTCAGGAGAACTCACTAAATGCACTTAATCCAGAAATAGCAGATATTTCATTATACTATGCATATAATATCATAAAATATCCTATTCTAACTCTTATAACTATACTGTATCTTATAACCATGCCGAAGCACAGTTGTAGGAACAAACTGCCACATGTTATTTTTGCAGGATAACTATAAAGGCTGCACAATACTGTACTCCAATGTTGTTACAAATAACTATTACCGAGTTAAAAATTTTTTATAGATTTTATAATTTTGGTCGCCAAGATAATAGTGTTAATGACTCATTGATAATACCCGGTAGTTGCCAAAAACCCAACAAATTAGGTACTGACTATGTTAAGTACCACTATAGACTTAGTCTATAGTGGCACCATGAGGGTACATCCAGATGCAACACTCTCCCACTTCCTCTTTTGGTTATACAGTACTATATGATGAAGGCCAGTGGAATAAGTCATGTTTGATAGTACGTAAACTCATAAACAATCACCCAACCCTGCAACACTTAGTGGGCCAGTCAGAGGCTTAGGGCCCATGCGGGTGTGTTTCCTCCTCCCAGAGGCTTAGAACCCATACAGGTATATCCCTGTAGGTGGCTTAGGGCCCTTGTAAGTATATTCTTGCCAGAGACTTAGGGCCCTTCCAGGTATATTCCTGAAAAAATGCCTAAAGGTATGGGGAGCTACCAAGGTGAGTCACCAAGGGGAGCCAAGCTCAGAATCAAAAACATTACTTATTAACACACTATTAAACACAACATATTTCTTTTCATTTTATAATTTTTAGCAATCTTAAATTTATCTATAATAATGTTACAGTACAGTATATGGATTATTCAGTTCTATCTCTGATATTCTCCTGTAACCTACAAACTTGCTAAAATGTTAATATGACAAAGAAAACTTGCTAACAAAGTTCCTGCAGATGAAGTGGCACGATATGTGCATAAAAGCTATAAGAAAAGTATAAACAAAATTGATAAATGGAGATACACTAGGGAATCATAATACATAGTGGTTAAAGTGAGTGTCTGGAGTGACCCATGATACTGGTTTGATCCCCATCCTTTTCCAATGGTTTTCATTTTGATAAATGTAGAGGAGTGATTAGGTCTGCTAGTTCTTGTACACTTGTATGATCCAATTATAAAGGCTACTAGACACAGAGAACAAACTTTAATTTAAAATCAAGCACATTATTAAACATAAAAAAAATTATTTAAATTTTCAACGCACCTGCAGATGATAGTACCACATCAGCACAACTTCTATCTTTACTAATAGTGAATGTTCGCATGTTCTTTGGAGTAATTGCTGGCCAATGACGAAGGCGCTCCTCATCTCCCACTGGAACACCAAGAAGTGTAGACCCAAGATAGTTACGATAAAATGCTGATGCATCAACTGTCTTTACCACTGTTATTGGAAGATGTTCTGATCTGAAGACTGTAAACCTACAAAACAAAACAAGACATATCCTCGTGTTACATTTTTCATTATTATATTACATATCGGTATATATTTCTACTCAAACCAATTGTCTCCTTTGCCACTTTATACATTTAATGTTTCATTCCTCCTGGTAGCTGAGAGTGGCTACAAAAGAAAAGTTTTTAGGCAGGCAGCCTCACCACAACTTTCATGTGGTGGTGAGGTCTTAGTCCAGAGAAGTCGAGAAAGTAGTATGCTGGGTTTCCATAACTATTCAACAGCAGAAGGTGATACAATCACCATAAACAAAAACATGACGGGAATCGACAAAGTTGAAAGGTCAAATTTTTGAATTTGCTATTTCAAGAAAAAAAAGAGGCCATAAATTAAAGCTAAGATAAAAAATTTAGCAAAAATATGTACACATTCTCCCTTATGAACAGATTGGCAGGTGGGTGGAATAAATGAAATGAGAGGATGTAATGGAACTAGAAGCTTCAAAACTTTATATAAGAAAGATTATAAGATTACCAATAGCAAACAAGAAAGAAACACCACTTGCATGCTCTCATCCTGTAACTGAACTTACATCATTACAAATATGTAATTCTGGACTAAGAGTTCTGGACTAATCCAAGACTACATGAAAACATTAAAGCCTCATACCTGACTGGCTGTGGGCTATAAACAAGATCAAGACGAGCCAACCCTCCAATGAAGAGGCTATGGCCAGTATGAAGACAGAATGTGCTGGGTTGTATGAGCCTACTAGGCAGCACCTTCATCAGTTCATCATGGGTGAGTAAGTTGATTAACTGAAAAAGGTAAAACTTTCACTGATTACATGTGATATATACAGTTCTAAGTCATTCTCTTTGTCATACAATATACTATAGTCAATCAAGAGCAATAATTTAATTTCATCCTACTGTATATATATATATCAAATGATTAGGATTATGTACAATGCAGACTTGTGATTAAGTGGAGGAAATAATGGCTTTAGTATTGCAAAGTACAGTAACAGCATCCATATAATAACATATTTACCATGCTATTACTTTAAATTGTACATGCATACAATGGAGAAAGGGAGCAATTGATCCATAACATGTGACCAACAGTGTAAGGTAGCATTTTGCATATATAATAATAAATGGATGTATACAATACTGAATGTACATACTGTGCATACATATCAATACCACCTCCACTACCATGTTTCACATTTCTGATAGGTGAAGTAGTTGTTAAAAAAAAAAGAAGTCAGGAAAGTAGAAGAAAGTAAAGTATTACTAACTTTACCTGGTCTGGTTGTATTGTTCCTGGCGTATCAAAACACCACTTGCCAAGGGAGTATTTGGGATCATTTGTATTGATACCAAGAATTTTCCTCTGCTCCTTTCCTATATTTCTCATATTTGTTGAAAAGGGATCAAACCTCTCATCAGGCTCTTCTAAATTTTCAAATGTTCTTCCAATGTGGCCTGAAAGACACAATTTTAATTATTTATATTTATTTATACTGTATGTGTGTGTACCCCAAAAATATTAACTTAAAAATACATTTTCTACATAATACTACTTATATTTTGTACTACAGTATGTACAAGTATATCTTACCTTTAATAAGGACGCTTGCTAGCATATGGAAGATGGTGAGGAGGGAGGGAGGAGGAGAGGTGTTAGTGTTTGGAAGAGATCCCTTTCATTATAACATCAGGCAGTGATAACTTTTCTTGGGTACTTTCTCTCCTACGTTTTGCAGGCATACCACTTGGACCTGGTTGTGGCGCACTGCTTGCTTGTCTTACTAATAATCTGTCTAAAGACACTTGTTTTTCCTTACATTTAACACTTGTCGGTAGTGAGACATCACATTGTCATTAACACTTTCGCTCACCCCGCGCGCCACCCCTCGACAGGGCGATATGGGCCCCAGCGTGTCACGGAAGCGTGCGTTAATTCCGAAAAGTGTATACTCTCTTCAACTTTGTCACCTCAATTCTCCTTCTACGAGATTAAATTTGGTATCATTGTGTTCGCAATAAAATTCTCTACAGCACTAAATGCATATAAACTCCAAAAGCCCAGCTAATTACCCGCAGCAAACAGTGAAAGTGCGAACGAGTTACCAGGGAGCGCGCAAACGGAATAAAATGTTTTCACTATTTTCACTCTGGTCACCTCAATTTTTGTCCTAGGTCTTTAATTTTGGTCTCAATGGGTTCGTAATAAAATTCTCTAGAGGAACATTAGCATATAAAAAAAAACACCTGGTCACGCTCCAATCGCCGACGAGTTGAAGACGGGCCACGCGTTAGCCGTGAGTGAGCGCTCAGAGGCCTTCCTGCTACACTCCCAATTCCCACCCTTTTCAAGCCTTTCTTTCGCAATTTTCTTCCTGGAAGGGCCTTGTTCATGATTACTATCCATCGTGGAGTAAGCGTACATAGTTTCTAAAGCCGCAGTAAGAAATATAGCCACGGGAAATAGCCGAAATGTTTACACGTTTGAGATGCGAGGGGAGGCGACATTGGTCACAACAGTGGAGCAAAGACAATGGGCCCACGGCGTGTGCCAAGCCGCCTGAGGGCCACGAGGCTCAACAAAGAAAATGGGAAGACATTGGCGCACATTTTAAAACCAGTCCCAAAAAAATCCGATAAAAACCTGATTTTTGGCGAATTTTTAAAGTGGATGACGCAATGCTGCGTCATCCCCGGCATCACAGCCAGTAAACGGATGACGCAATGCTGCGTCATCCCCGAGCGAAAGTGTTAAAAAGGTCAATGCAACGGCCTGCTGCAGTTTTATGTGTGAGTCCTTTCAGCAAAACGTTTGCAATTTTTCCCATACTTTACAAATTTTCTTAACGAGGAAGAGACATCCTTTACTGCCTCTACTCACAAGTATTTTTCTTAGGTTGAACTTTACCACTGACTTTCTTGAGACCCATGGTATGATATATAATAATTACAGTACAGTACTTTTAAGTTCAGAAACCAAAAAAAAAAGCACAAAAACAATGAAATTCTTCAAAATGAATTCAAGCACGATCATCACTAGGCAGGAGACACTGGTAAACTGCAGCGTGCCTTGCCGTGCCACCAGGAACCACAAGCTCGGTCAACCCATACATGTATCAACAAACTCGCCAAGCAAGGCAAAGCTCGTATACCGAGTCAAATTTGACAAAGAAATTGAGCTCGTAAACCAAAAAAATCGTAAAGAGGGGCATTTGTCAAACAAGGTTCCACTGTACAGTATATATGTATAATATTTATTTATTTATTTTAACCCTTGGTAGCACCTAGAAGCCCTGGTGCTGCCTGGCCTTAGGGAACCACACCTGGCCTCAAGACCCAATAGAGCAAATTGAAAGCCAGAATCAGAATCTGGCTCTCTCTACAAGGCAAGGGTAGCTTAGCGACCACAGAGCAACCCAAAACCACAAAACCAATCAGAATGCATAAGGGCATCAAAACAAGCCTAGCCTAGTGTGAGTCTCAAGAGGCAGGGTATACATCTCAAAGCTTGGCTTTACTAGTAGTGCAAACTACAGGAAGCTACAAAAGGAGAATCCCAAAACATAAAGACTAATCTGAACTTACCAGACAATGTTCCAACTGAGATACTTTTGGTGTAATCAGGTTTTAATTTTGCAGTCATAGATTGAACTTTCTGTTGCTCTTTCATTCTCTGAACTCTAAGATACAGCCGATATCTTGATGGACGAAGAATGGGGAACTGTGAGGAATAGACAAAATGACTTTTCTCAAAATCTAGATAAAAATCCTGAACACCACAAAGTTTCTAAAATACAGTATATATACAGTAAAATAAATGTTGATATGAAGTAGTATTTTAATTTTACTTCATTAAGAATTTATAATCATGATTATATGTGGCCCATTTCACATTGTCCTACATTTGGGAGGCACCATACACAAATATTTATACCGTTTCATAGAATACATGTAAATACAGTACAGTGGATTACTTCATGGGAAATATTACAAAAACTAGTTATCATTTAATCATTTCCAAATACCACTTTGTTCCTCTTTAATTACGTTTTTAATAATTTTTAGACTACAGGTATTTAAATTCCTAAAATTAATGGAATTTTAAAAAGAAAAAATTCTGCATAAAATTCAAGCAACCAACTATTACACGCACACATTAAAAGAGAATTGCACTTCTGAGAGATACAGTATTAGTATTTAGGTGTAACATTATTCTGTACTCTAATATTTACTCTGCATATTGTAATATCTGTAAACTTCAACAATACATCCATCAACATTGCCACATTCTCACTTTCATGGGGATATGGAGAACAAAAACTGCCAAAGAAAAAACTGTATTAAAAATCATAAAACACCTTTTCTGTAGTACTGTAGTAGTAGCTGCACCTACTACACTTTAACCCTTAACATGCTCGGGGTCTAATATCCTGCCATCCCCACAGGCGCATGTCATTTTGAAAAAAAAAAAAATTATTTTTTCTTTCTAACCTGTTAATTTGTGTTCACTGATCACGGGAAAAATAATAAAAAAAATCGTAAGTGGCATATATTGCCCGCTATAGGGCGGGGAAGTCTGGCAAATTATAGGCGCTGACTCAGCGTGCGTCCCAGGCGGTCTGTTGCTCGCAAGCTGTCACGCCAGAGTTGCCACAAAGAGATAATTACCGAATTATTTCAATGTCTCTGATTGATTTTTCATACTTTTTTTGCTGTAATATTATTCAATAGTGTGTAGTTTGATATATTTATATAATAAAATGAGTGAATCATTGCTGTATTCAAAAATATGGTGTGCATATTGTTGATTCAATTATGTTCATCAATCAGTGAACAAATACTTTGTCGGTTATTACACTATAAGCACAGGTTATATATAAGTATTTGCATGTTTTGTTCACTATAACGAACCACTAAGTAGCTATTATGAGTCAAAAAGTAATGAGGAGTGACCGCCGTGTACCAGCCAGCCACTCCCGCCCTCCCTCCAGTCATCTGACTCACCCTCATTCTCCTCCCACAATAATGTTTTTGCTATAATTCACTATATACAGACGTTATATATAAGTATCTACATGTTTTGTTCACCATAACTGTACATCTAAGCTTGTATGGTGAGTAAAGGCACAGAGATGTGGCTACTCACACAGTCAGCTGATCGGCGGGCGCCCTCAAGGCCAGATGCACTAATATTTCTCCTCCAACAACAATGTGTGGTGTTATTACGCTAGATGCACACATTATATATAAATATCTACCTGTTTTATTCATCATACTTGTACAAATAAACTGGTATGGTGCCCAAAGACCATCGTGGTAACCAGTAAACAACACCGTCGTCTGCACGGTGGTGTCGTGCAGACGATGCCACCACTCTCACCAAAATGGCGGCTCCAAACCTTCTCTTGCTGTTTATACCCTCTATACGCACGTTATATATAAGTATCTACATTTGTGTTCACCATAGCGAACCACTAAGCTGGTATGGTGAGTGCAGTCAATAAAAGGTGGCCACACACAGTCAAAAGACATCACCACCACCCTCCCTCCCACAGCATTACACCTCCTTCCATGGCGCACAGCGCTAAGTATCACCACAATCCTGCTATTATCAGAACCCTGGTCAGTTTTATCACAGTCAGGGGTCTTCTGTAATAATATCATCGCTACATAATAGCATGAACAAGTATAATTTGGCATTTTTAGGCGATGCTGTGGTCACAAGCTGAACAGCAGTGCTGTTAGCTCATGCTGCGTGCGTCAGGCTTGGTTGCTCACTCAATACTGAGGCCAAAAACACCCGGGAGTTTGGCCCACGATTTTTTTTAAGAATGGCGTCTGTTTACAAGAGCCCTGATGAAGGTGTGGTGAACCCCGTGTATCCGCGGGCTGTTTAAATCTTGCGTAGTACTCCAACACATCATATGACGTGATGCGCAGTTTACTGGTACAACGTCCAGCACGTCATATGACGTGATGCGCACTTTAAGGGTTAAGTAGCTGCACGGCCACTGAGCCACTGTTTACAGTGTGGTTCTATTAACCCTTAGTTCAGAAATCTAAAAACATTAAAAAAAAAAAAAGAGTAATTTCACAAGTTTCTTCTTTTCAAAGGATAAATTAAAATATGGAAGCAATGTATTTGGAAAAAATATTTAACAAAATTTCATATACTGTATTTCCTTGGAATACAGTACAAAATATCAAATTAGTTAAATTTTAATAATGATATCAGATCCTTGACATTAATCCTAATATTTTCTTTTCTCTTAGAATTTCAGGGAAATTGTTAATAAGTACTGTATAAGTGATTGAAAAAAATACAAATATTTATCTCAAAATTAATATTTTGCTTAAATAATTCTGGACGCAATGATGCCATAAGCTTCAAAATTATTATCTGGAAATTATAGGCAGGAAAATATTCCAGTATCTTAATTTATATGTAGAAAGCAATTCTCGTATTTTTCTAGTATAAAAAATTAAATTGACTCGAAACATTGTCTAAGGTCTAAGGTACAGTGGAACACTGTAACTACAGGAGAGGCAAAACAATGAGGCACAGAAATTTACATTTTATGGCAGAGTTAATAAAGAAAAACCTTTCAGGATTTTTTAGACAAATCCTGTGGCCATTAAACTAAATGTAATCATAAATATTACCTTAAGCATATTAAGAGTTGTTCCTGGCCAGCAAGATGTAGTGGCACGTTGAATAAGACTTGACGCACTTGTCTTGCAGAGATCAGATCCAAGCAGGGTATTGAAGAGAGTTGACTTGCCAGAGTTGGTACATCCAAGAATATATATATCTCCTGAATGTTAACAAAATTGGATTAGTTAGCAAACAAAAGTTTCAAATATTAGAAGTATTATAATATAATTATATAATAAGCAACTTTGTACAGCAGTTTGTTTCATATAAAAGATTTAAGTGTTGAATGTAATGAAACAACTTTACAGTCTGCCCCTCAGTAGCTCCCTGGAGTAGGGGGAGAAGGGGAATCAAAGATTGACTCAAGAAACAACTTAAACCTGTCTGTAAATTCCAAGCAAAATAAAATAAAGCACTCCTTGCTACCTGGATAGCTATACATGTATATCACATCAGGCCCTTGCAAGTCATAAAAAGCTTACTGGAGACAGGACCTGGTCTACTCAAACTGACTTGGGGAGTCTGGGGAATTACTCAACCTAGAGCTAAGAGGAATTACCACCATTAAGGTAGAGCACTCCAAAAAACACAATCGCAGGGGAATTATTAGCAACCCTGACAAATAGGAACATAGTACAGTAGTTAGGTAATTACTATCAAGGGAAGTACAAGCACACCCCATCTACTGCCAGTTGGCAGCCTCGGCCACTCGGGGTCCAGCCGATGACCGACAACAGAACCACCACCCAACGTCTCTGTACTTGCTAACTCCTATGCAGGAGAAAATGATGTTTCTTGGGTTCCACTGCCAAGTGTTTGACAGTGGAAACCAATGCCAAAGCAACCTAAAGACAAGCCCTAATGAATGCTCTTATAATTTTGAAGTCTAAACACACAAACAGAAAAGCTTGCTCAAGAGTAGGAAAAGGAGAATCTGGAAATGTAAGTGTTTTGGCACATGGGTTGTGAGACTGGCAGCTAAGCAGTCAGCCAAGAATAGGGATTCAACAGAGCAGAAACCTAAACAAGGCACACATTGTATATACAAGAGTGAAAGCAACCCAGTGATTAACATTGAGACTGTAGGAGCCATAAAAGGTTCATGAACTTTATCTCATCTCCTAGCACATTGCACCATGCAATGTTAGACTACATTAATTATTATAGTGCTGCACCATGATGCCCACACTATGCAAGCATGCTAAGCCACTATTAACATAATTATTTTCACCCTGCTGACGAAAGGTTCAAGGTTCCGGTGACCAACAAAATCCCCTCACTTTGCCAAGTCGAGATTTGGAGGTACACAGAATTAAATGTCAACACATGAACCTTAATACATAGCTACAAATACCTAAACCCCAAGAACAATGTCTTAAGGACCAATGAAATGGTATAAATCAAAGAAGAACCTCAGATGGGCACACCTAGTACTAAGCTAAAAGCATAGGCACAACTGAAGTGAACATATATAGAAATAACATAGACCAATGCATATCAAAATTATTTCAACATATGAAAACAAGCAACTTAACTTATTGAGAACAGCACCTGTTGCCAGTTCATAGGCACAGTAAGAAAGAATGTGACATAATCTAGGTCAGTAAACACTGGCTAGACAAAGGTGCAGCTACCTATTGATAGATGGAAGGTTTGGCTAGACAGGCAAAGAGCCATTTCAAAGCCTCACTTCTTATACAATGTGAGAGTTTAGAAGGGATTTTTAACCTTTATGGAAAATCTCTGATGGATATAAGGGCTGGAGTGAGCTTTTATCCACTCCCTCTCTACCCTTTATATGGCCCTGTCTCCATGTTTGAAGAGATCCTCGTGGCAGCAGAGTGTGAATGTCGTCCTGTCATGATGTTCATGAATCCTGTGTATGGCAAAACAGATTCTTAACCTTAGAGAGTAAGAATACAATAGTTCAGAAAATATAATTAAAATTTTCATTATATGACAAACCTTTTGTGTCCCATGTATTATGAATTTTTGTGATAAGATCTTCAATCCCAAAACCTGTTTGTGCAGAGACAAGAACTGTATGACGAATATTTGCTCGACCTAAGTCAGTCTTGTCAATTGCAGCGGCAAGAGAATCTTCAATTCTCCGAAGGTGATTTTTCCCATCAGCTGGTAAAAGGTCGACTTTGTTTCCCACCACTACAACTGGCCTGCGTGTGCCTACAAAATAGATAAACAGTGGCCAATTAAGTATTAACTTTTATGATAATTTACAACCATTCATATACTGGTACAATATAGTACAATCATGCGTTTACTGGAACAATATAGTACACGCATGCATATACTGGTACAATATAGTCAAATTTCTATCATAGAAATACCTGCCTCAATTATATTAATATGATGGATTTTGAAGAGGCTACTAAAAGAGGAATATTTAATACCAATCAGAATGACCTCAAGAAAGCTCATTCCTCTACAGTATATTCAAGGTACCTCTCCAGCAAAAGCCCTGATGCCTTAGCCCTTTCCAGGTCCTGTAGTACAATGGTCTACATCCTTCACATAATTCAGAATTCTGTGTTCAATTAACAAGGAGAACAGAAGCTGGATGAGAAACATCACCACTGTACTTAGAGAAATAACCCAAAATCTGCAGCGAAGAATTCTTCATGCCTTCACCAGAGTGCATCAGATTGTACAGCTGAAAAAAGCTCTTAGTTGCATAAAAAATCTATGGTTCTTTAATCTTCAAAACTGAAATATCCATACAGTACTAAATGCTCATACACATACCTATGATATCTATGAAGTTAGGCCAAATGGAGCATGGTACATCTAGAAGATCTACCACCACCAATATCAATGCCTTCACATTCTTGATGGGTTCTAGGATTTTGGGGTATACTGATGGTGAGACACGTACATTTAGAGCCATTTTGTGGTATCTCAGAAAATAGCAACGCTGGCAGAGAACACTACGCAGCTCACCACGATTTAGGCCCTCAAAATCCTCTTTTGGTACGAAGCCTAGAGATAGAAAATTAAATAATTATGCATGAATACTTCTTGGAGATACTGTATCCCACTCAGTTACTTCAAGAAGCACCTTCCTTTCTGATACCACTGGAAAGATCATAGGCAGACAGGCAAGCTGATATTCTGCACAAGAGTAGGGAAAAACTGAGTGACCTGGCTTAGAATATAACAAAAATCTTTGAGTCTTTCACAGGAATTATTTAATGATAGTATTAGTTTAATGTGATGACCAAACCACACATCAGAAAATGATATGTGATTTGGTCATCATATCTTCAGCCACATTATTATGACTCCTTATCTGTACATTAGTATCCCTCCTCTGTACACTCTCAAAGTTTCCTTTAATTTTATGATTAGAAGTCCAAAATTGTACAGTATACTCTAGGTGTGGTCTGACCAATGAATTATGGAGAGTGATGGGATGGTCTTTTATGAACACAGGTGAACATGTCATACTGTGAGAAAATAGTGAAGCCTCTTGATGGGATCAAACCCACTTCCCTGCACTCCTCAGGCACATACACCACCAACTATACCACTTGATCACATTGAATGGTTACAACACTTTCTCATAGATATATCACATCCTTGTGATTTTGTTTGTGTGTGTGTGTGTTTATACTGTAGTTGTCCACAGCCTTAATGTTGAATAAATTACCACAGTTACCTTCCTGGGTATTTTCCTGGATGATCTGCAAACATCCAGGACACATGAATTAATTCAGTAAGTTTCATGGGCTACAAGCCCAGAACACCCAAAAATACATATAATTTAGGAAATACATATATATTCCATCAGTATCACATACAGTATAGATTACAATTTATCATACTATTGTGTATCAATTGTTGTCAACTGTCTCTGTTGTCAACTAATTGTTATCAAGAATATCTAACATTTTAGTGAATGTCAAATTATTATTATTTTTTTTTACTAAATCTACTCAGTATATTACCTGGGAAAGCAGGAGCCTGACAGTGAAGGTGAGCCCCACATCCACCACAAGGTACATCACTTACAGGAATGGTGGGATCTGCTGTACCATGTTCTTTAATTAGTGGAGATGATTCTGTATTGATGTCTTTTACAAAGTCTTCACTTATAGAGTCATTAAAAAAATATTCATCTTTAAAGTTAGTTAATGTATTTTTGGAAGAATCTTTTTTGGATGTGCTTTCTAGCTTCTGCAGAATTCCCTCTTCATAGGCAAGCATTCGACAAGCTATGTCCTCTTTCACGGTCATGGCAATATTATCATCATTTAGTTCTGACTCTGCTACTTCTGTATGTGATTTCAAAGTAATATTCTCTAAATTTATATCGTGTGTGTGAGAGTATGGGTATGCTACAGTAGAACTTGCACTTGAAACACTCTCCAATTCAAATTCATCACTAGTTTTCTCATCCACTGCCAGCATTTTTTCAATAATAAGAGGAGTTGCAGCAGCCTTTATTTTTCTATCTTTTGCAACTTTAAATTTCTTTGCTAATCTATTCCTAGTGCCATAATTCAAATGAACACTTTGATCAGCTATATGAGAGCTGTAGATAATTCGTTTATCATTTACATATTTAACAATTTCTGGTAATTTGTCTTGATCAATATTTTCTTCTTTTATATCTTTCTGTAATACTGTTATAGCGTTTAACGTCCTTTTCATGTGAATAAACCTTAGGTTATGTTGGTTAGGCACATTGCATAGCACCGTAAACTTAGGTAAGATTGGAATGTGTGTTATTACAAAACAGTAATTATGAATCCTGGTTGTTTCTAGCATGCTAGAAAAATTCAAGACTTTTCCAATGTGGGCCATCATTCAGTTCAATGGAAGATGTATGTTACAGCACAATCTGCAAGTTAAAAAAATATATATATATATTAATACAAAAAGAATATGATACCGTAGTTTCATATGGGAGAAACATTTGTGAGGAACTATTAACCTTCAATTTTCATTTGTGCATTATGGTTGATGACTACACAAACAATGTTGTTGAGTGATACACCATTGTTAATTGTTAGGTATTGCTTACGTGTTGTTTGTTGGAGTTTAGGACTTTTTCTTTTGCAATTCGTACAGTTTCAGACTTCACGAGAGCACAAAGTGGTGCTCGTGGTGGCCTACAGTAATGTTTGTTGATGGTCTAAGGTGGTCGTTTCTGGTACTATTGTAATGTTTACGTTTTCTATGGTTTTGAAAGCTAGCTATTGTTCCTATATAATTTATAGATGTGTGTGTGTATTCCTATATTGAAAATCAAAATATAATGTACTTAATTTTCTCATGCAACAGCTTATCCCAAACCCAGATCAGTGGTAAGTTTATATATAAAAAATAAGCAACTCGCAAGAAATTATATGTTTAAGATTGGGGGACACTTATATTTAGGCTATAATACATATTGACTGTACAGCCAAAATTGTAACGATATTTTAAAGTTATTACGAACAGAGCCTCTGGTTCTGATTATGAATAACGTCTTTTTCTCATTTTTGGTTACAAATATAAAGCCTTTAGTAGTTACGAATGAAGCTTCTGATTTCTGAGATGAGAATCAGGCTTCAAGACGTCTTCCCTGAACTATCCGAGGCAGTGATCAAATCAAAGTTTGGGGAAATAATAAAAAAAAATTATACCATGGAAGCACTAGTAATTAGAAAATAACACCTACTACCCAGGAACAAAAATTGCGTCACATTGTTTAATAGGAACAGAAACAGAGATGGAACCCAGGAGGCGAAGCTGAGCCCCGGCAAACCACAGTTAGGAAAATAGTGCATAAATAGATATACAGTACATCAGAAATAGAATCATCGATGACAGTGCAGATGATTCCTTATAAGGTATACTCTACCTCATATATCAAATACCTTCCCTGGACCATGAATGACAACACCCGTACAGCTGAGAATGGTTTCCTTTTGGCCATAAATTGTCCCACATGCAAATCCTGTCAAACCATCCATGCCACTACATGGTTCCTGAGATGATGACATTCACGGAGCCACGCCACCAAGCATGGTATTCGAGTTCTGCATCATGCGTATTGCAATTCATTGACCATTTTACGCAAAACATGTTGATAAATCAGTATTTGTCGAATAACAGGAGAGAAGTTAGTTTTATACTAAACTAAGATCGCCATATCACAAGATAATTTGTGAAAGAGTTGTGAAGTCTGTTAGAGAAAAGCACTAAGCTAATATGACGCATTTGGAAGGGATATGAAGACAGTTCATTTTCATACAGAGTTTACACTTGCAGGGCTTAGGATTTAGAGATTCGTTATCAGCTCACATGGTACATCATTATTTCAGTCATGGCATTTTGAACACCCACAGTACTGTAGTTTAAAGCCAGATGAAATATTATATAATTTGAATTAAGTTATATAATATCTCATCTGACTTCAATCTATGGTACTGTGGGTGTTCAAAAAGCCATGTCTGAACTAACGATGTACCATATGAACAAGATGGCCTCGAAGTACTTCATGAGCTTCAGTTGGAGGGAAGATACAAATTCATGTGGTTAAATTTTAATGACAACGAAATTATATAGCAGACACAAAATCTTGAAACAAACTGAACAGGGAGCCTAGGTGTCACTATTATACTATTGTACTATTAATGTACAATGGTAATTAGTACATTATTAATTTTAATACCAACATATGGTATTTTAATATCAACATATGGTACCACACTCTATAGTGAAATATATTATTGGCATATTAGTACCACATGTTGCATTACTAGTTCAACTAGCCTTGGTGCCATACTTCATTACTAATTGCTCAACTATCCTTAGTATAATACTTCATTACTAATTGTTCAACTAGCCTTAATGCCATACTTTATTACTAATTGTTCAACTATCCTTGGTGCCACACTTCATTACTAATTGCTCAACTAGCCTTGGTGCCATACTTCATTACTAATTAAAGGACTGTTGTTGTATTACAAATGATCACCCATAATAATACCAACACGTCAGTGCTGATGTAATTGTAAATCGTGTTAATGCAATAATCAAAAGAAGGCACCATGCAGGGAACAAAGTGCGTCAAAGACTCTACTCGGCTGGCATTGCAGGCTAAAAAAAAGGCCATGTCTGCAGTCTATTGTTTAAGAGTAAAAGGATCAATCTATGTTTATGTTGCGCAAACATAATGGCCTTGTCACATTTAAACTGAAACACTCCTTCACATCCGACCATTTCAAAACTATAAATGCACAAATTGTGCTTTAAATGCCTTATTATTGTTATTATTATTTAATTGTTATAGAAGATGATTTGAAATCGTTTCAATATATCTGGCGTCGCTACATTAATTTCACTGACGCCCATTAAGCATGTCATGTTCAATTTAGAATATATATTGGATCAAAATTATGAACATTATGGAAAGCCGGCTGTTATTAGTATTATTAACAAAAGTAAACAGTAGTAATAATTAGAAGTCGTAGTATTAGTAACAGTAGTTGTGCTGTTAAGCAATAGCAATTGTGGTAATGTAGCAGTGCTAAATGCAGTAGTAATTTCTTTATTGTTTTTACTGTTTTTTGTATAATTAAGCATTATTGTTGTATATTTCGATCCAGCTAGTCACGTATATGCAAAATTAGTCCTAGAGTACACCAGTATTTAAGCCTATAATTCCTGTGTCCCACATACCTAATTCTCACACATGGGAGCGTGGTGGACTACACACTTCCGCGCACCTGTGAACACCCAACACGCTCAAGCGCAACGTTACTCGCGCAGTTCGTGTCCCTCGAGCGCTCCCGGTATACAAGTTCTTACCAGAACTACAAAGGAATTTTTGATTATTCATCTAATTACAGAAACCATAGCAACTTGACGCATTCCCACACTAGCTGAACTGTTGATAAGCTGCGTTTATTTTTTGTTTAGTCTGTCATTGGTTTATTGATTCTAGACATTTAGTTAAGGCTTTTTTTGTATTTTAGGCTTCTTTTTATTTTACCTGAATTTACCTGAGGGACACCATCTCTCGTGATATCGACGGGAACAGGAAATTTGTTGAAGATCCTCTTTATTCACTAAGATAATTTTTCAAGAATTTTAAGCTAAAGTACTGTCTTGGCTTCGGTGGGTAAGACACCGAATAAGACAGTACAAGACAAGTACTGTCTTGGCTTTGTTTTTACCTTATGGAAAAAGCATCTCCTCTTTTGTCCTACCTTCTGGCTTGTTGAGTTACAAGCTGTTGCCTCCTGAGTGCGTTACATTGGATCTTTAAAGAAGTGCTCTGTCTTCCAGTTTGTTAATTTGTGTGTCTCTATAAAATCATTCTTAGCATGTCTGGTTTGTAATGTTGTTAGTCCTGTGGCCCCCAACCGTTCCTGGTATGAGAGTTGAATTAGCTCTGAGACAACTAGTTGTTCTACATTGTATTTTCCCTTATGCAGAAATATGTCCTTTTAAAGGTGAGGTCTCCATGCTTGTACAGTATACAGTACTGTGAAACACAGTTTTGCTGCCGAATGTTATACAGTAGTTTCATGTTAATAACATCCTCATGTAGCCTGTAATAAGAAGCTCTTAGTGCTGGCTGGCTGTTGTGAAGCTCCAAAAGTCCACTACGACTCACCTTAAGGTTTACTTGCTAAGAATATATCCTAATGGTCAGGCTCTCGCGCTAACACATATTATTCTCGACCTAACTAAAGTTTCTGTTATTGTTCGTTCGTTCTCCCGATTTGTTAGATTTTAGATTTAGATTTTTTTTCAGGTAAAGGTACATACATTGAAGATGAGTTACAAACATAATGTTGGATTTAACGATAGAGTTAGTACATACAATACCTAAAGCCACTAATACGCATAGCGTTCCGGGCAAACTGTTCTTGTTTTCGTTCCCTAACTATGTCTCTGTGTCTCTCCACCCCGTCATGAATCATTGATTCTTGTTCCTTTGTTCACATCATTTTCAGAATTATGGCAGTTCTGAGTTCTTTGTCATGACTCTCTGCATTTGCTGCACTCGATCACATTCCTCACTCGCTGTATTTTTCGCTGTTTTATTTCCCTGTCAGCGAGGCGTGGGTCGGTGTTGTCTGGGGTTCAGAGGGTCAGGGATTCGGGAACCACATATAAACAGTGATTAATATATATATATATATATAGTAGGCTCCTTTGTGTTGTATTTCCCCATGATAATTGCTCGCTACGGCCGCTGTTTCTTTCATTGTTTTTGGCTAACATTACTTCTTCTCTTTCATTGGTGGCATTTGATTTTATATTTTTCTGATTCGCCTTGTTTTCTCGCGTATTTGTAGGCGTCTCTTATGGCTTTTTATTTTATACATTGAATATCTTATCCATTATGTACTATTTTTGTACAGTATATAATGAACTGTACCATTATGTACAGTTCATTATATTGAACTGAAAAGTCATTATTATTATTATTATTAACATCTTTATTGACAAAATTAATTACAATTTTGCCTACCCATGAAATACGTTGAGCTTTTCCGGCGAATGTTATGACTGAAAAGAAACAATTTCATAAAATTAGTACAGTTGTAATATATAAACATTAATGAATCAATGGAACTTGTAGATAAGTAAAGGAATCTAGAGTAATATTTGATAATAGGCTTCCTGTCCTCGACAAAGGGAATCTACACACACACACACACACACACACACACACACACACACACACACACACACACACACACACACACACACACACACACACACACACACACCACACACACACATATATACACATAGATTCTGTACCTACCTGCAAAGCTCCAGGTACCTCATACCGGCAGGTCTGAGGGGTCTTATGACAGGACGTATTATATAACAGTGTACTAGATCAGTTATTAAATTATAAGCATAGTGTACTGACGTCGGGTTGCAGTTTGCGGCCATAGGGTTAAGGCTTACTTAGAGGAAAATAAACGTGAAATTGATCCTTCGTCGTAATGATACAATCAAGGACACCCTTTGCCCCTCCATCTTTCTGATACATACATTACTTTCCTCTTTCATTTGTCTGATATCCACCCACCCCCTCTCTATCTCATCTACCAGACAACCTGTCCTCCCGAATACTACATAGCATTTTGATGGGAAAAAAATCTCCAACGGACAAAATATAAATCATAGCGGTTCACATTTATATTTTCTATAGGTGGGTCGCTCGGTTAGGTTGAAATAAGTTTATTGAGGTAAAATACACACAAAGGGATGAGGTAGCTTTAGGTTCCCATTATCTCTCTGACCTCCCCACTACCACCCCCTCCTTACAGCTCCACCCAGTGTTTACCCCGCCACTCCCCAAGACAATAGTATATTGAAACCATTATTAATTAATTGTTGTCAAATAAATTTTATTCGACAATATTTTCACTTATATTTAGTTCAACCTTTCTTCCTTTGGAAAGACTTTCTTTCACGTATTCTGACTTCATCCTTATAATACAGTATCCTCTAAATATTTATGTTAAGAACTCATACCCCCTCACCCATAAGGACTGTTCCTGAACAAATAGCCTGGATGTATCATTACGAAAAGATTGATGATATTCTGGAGAGAAATAATAATTTTGCACTAATATTGTAACCTTTTGGTGAATTGCCTAGATGTCTATTACAACTTATGTTTATGTACCTAGTCATAAAAGTATTTGTGTGTACGTCTGGTGTCATACTGTATGTGTACAGGAAGAAATGTATATGCTTATTAACCAGAATGTTCAGTAATATGTAGATTGTGATGTGTGTATATATAAACACGTACTGAACGGGGTGAGAATAGTTTGAGCTACCTCATCCCTTTGTGTGTATTTATACCTCAATAAACTTAATACAGTTTCAATTTTAAGAGGTATATATAATATCTATAAAAAAGGATGTTTGAGCTTGAACAACAGACGCTTGGGGCTAGCCCCACCTAATTTTGTACAATAATTCTTCTGGTGTAGGTGCTCAAAATGGGATGGTCGGGGGTTGGCATTATTGAAAAGAGCGCCACGCAACAAGGTGCTACAACAAACCCCATGATGAATCTTGCTATTCACATTCTAGCAAGAACCACTTTTTTATTATTTATTTGTGTATCACAAAAGATAATGTGATGATTGCTCAAAGATTTTAATAAATCCTATTATAATACTTCCCCTGTAGAAGCAAAATATACTTGGTCTGACGCTGACAAGTCGACCCTCTTCATCACCACATATGTAGGTTGCTTCGCTTAAGAAACTACTTGTGGTCGTTCTTGAACCCATTCTTGGTATAATCTCAAATCCATTGTTTGTATAATCTCGAATCCATTGTTGCTATAATAATTCTCTAAAAACTGTGTTACTTGCTTAGCAAAATGGATTTTGGGATTGAGTATCTGAGTACCTGAGCCTATTATGTGGGAATGTGTAACATTTTTCCAATATCGTCTACAGGAAGGTTATGATGTGCATCAAAACTAACTCCTTCGCTCATCACCGAGCGTTTAGTGCTCTTGGGCGCCTCAATACACCCCCCTTTCCTCCCACTGAATCACACATCAACACGTCTTGAAGTCTCGCACGTGTCAAGGCCTTAACTCCATCAAACCCCTCCCACCTTCAACACACACACACACACACACACACACACACACACACACACACACACACACACACACACACACACACACACACACACACACACACACACACACACACAGGATAACAAACAAATGTGATGTGCTCGGGTCGACCTGGGCTAAATCAATATAAAACCTTTCCCCAAAAAAACTAATAATTTTTCGATTAGGCTTCTTGATTGTATATGCAATAATATTGTGTCCTGTAAATGCCTCTAGCCTGGTACTGAGTTACTTGAGAAATCTGGACTATATTTTATATTACACAATGGACACTCAAAAACTGTATTTTTAGATTATTTATTGAACAAAGAAAATAGTTTTAAATTGCACATCTATAAATAACAAGTCCAATTCTTAATATAAATGTAATAATACACGCGAATGCAATATATACGTTTTATGTAGCCCCATTTTGACCTAGGCTTGTCACGGCTAAGACCACTTGCGCCAGAGAAAGTGAGACGGATGGAAGACAAAGCTTTCAATCATCTTGAAACATAATATTTTAGGAACAACAGGAGGCCTTTTGGCCCATACAAGTCAGTTTCTATTGATATCCACTCAACTCATTTACACTTATGTCTAACATATACTTGCAACAATCCACTAATACCACGTCCATTATGTTGCCTCGTAATTTGTTACATAAATCAACTACAGTTTCCAAACCAGTATTTATCCAGGTCTTTACTAAATCTGCACTTCCCCCAGCCCCTGTAAAGCTGGCCTGCTTTTTTTCGTAGGTTAGTATCTCTCAAAATGGATTACTGTAAACGAAATTACACTCAAAATGTATCAAAAACATGTTAGCAAGATAATGATTGTAACGGGACTTACCTGCCATTGGTACCTCTGGGAATGTGCACCACCTGCTGAAGCAGATCTGACCAAATGTAAACTTTATCAGCAAAACTAATCACATATTTTACGCCATTATGTAGTTAAATATGAAAAAATCTATGAGTTTAGTGACAACTCTATCACTAATGTTTACGAAATGTTCATGCATTTCATCCGGGGTGACAAATTACCCCAATCAGTGGACAGATATCCCAAATTTGGTCATTGAAGACAGTGCACACTGTGTTTGCCAGCTTACACTGCCTGCACGTTTCACGACCTCGTGACCACCAAGCTTAAATTAAAGCTAACTAGTTATAGTCGTCAGGACCGCTGTCACAAACGCTTTCCAGGGAAGACCAGACATATCAGAAGCAAACCGGTACACTCGAGGGACATTCTTTGTTATACACGAAGGCGAGACATTGTTGCTCTTACAGCTTCTCTGTCTCGTAGTAGTGTCTTTTCATATGTTTAAAACTGGTTCGCGGTAGTTATATGCACACCATCATATCCACCGGTTCCTGGTAGTTATATCCATCGGTTCCCGGTATTTATATCCACACAATGATATCTAGCGGTTCCGGTAGTTATATCCACACAATGATATCTAGCGGTTCCCGGTAGTTATATCTACACAATGATATCTAGCGGTTCCCGGTAGTTATATCTACACAATGATATCTAGCGGTTCCCGGTAGTTATATCCACACAATGATATCTAGCGGTTCCCGGTAGTTATATCTACACAATGATATCTAGCGGTTCCCGGTAGTTATATCCACACAATGATATCTAGCGGTTCCCGGTAGTAATATCCACACCATGATATCCAGCGAGTTGAGCCTCGCCTCTCAACATTGTCCTTCTCAAACACTGGCATTTCCTGTCAGCAAGGACGGTCTTCACTTAGTGTTATCCTGGTCAATTCCAGATGGTTCTCGCTATCACTGTGTCATTGGTTTCTGGCCTCACCATGATCCTCAATGGCTGCGGACTTAACATGAGCCTCAATGGCTGCGGACTTACCATGTAGCCTCCATGGCTGCGGACTTACCATGTAGCCTCCATGGCTGCGGACTTAGCAGCCTACTTCAATGGGTGCAGGAATTATCATGAATCTCAGTGGTAATGTTAGCGTAATTATAATGTGTGGACACATAATTTTTCTTGTGTTCGCTAAATACATTTGTGATCAATGTAGGAGAACACGTGATAGCGATTGTATCTATAAGTTGTTCTATTCCTGGAACTATGCTCTATTGTAAGATAAATTTGTGTGAATTGTTCTGAACCGGTTATGATTAGATAGGCTGTTAAAAAACAGCTGCAACTGAGAGCGTAAAGCACGTACGCTGTTGACACTTACAGCTGTCAGCACCAGGCACGTACACCACCTGACCATTATGTGCTTCAGGTGTTGGTATTATCTTTCTATATTTGTATCTGCCCTGTGTTACGTGTATCTTTGTCGTGGTGCTACGTGTATCTTTGTCTGTCGTGGTGCTACGTGTATCTTTGTCTGTCGTGGTGCTGCGTGTATCTTTGTCTGTCGTGGTGCTACGTGTATCTTTGTCTGTCGTGGTGCTACGTGTATTTTTGAGTGCGGGAGTAATTCTCCTTGTTCATGTGTATTTTAATACTTGACCTTGGCACTGCCTGCAAGTGTCATTAGTGGTGCCCTTCAGGCTCCAAGGAGACGCTTCAGAAATGCCGCACATTCTTACTGATAAACAATGCTATACACCGAAGGACAAGCACTGACCTCAGCGCTGACCAGAGCTCTGTCATTTTGGTCAGGTTAGGTAATGCTGCTAATTTACAGTAGCCAAGGGCTTAAAAAATGAAGATAAATATAAGCGACCAAGTATTTAAAAACGTTCCTGACGCAGTGGGTAATGTGTGTGTTATGCTCGGTCAGTCACACTAAGCTCCACTTGGTGCGGCCAGTACCTGGGTGGGTGACCGCGTGGACAGCCTTGCTTGTGGCTAAGAAGACCTCGATAAGTAACAAGTCGCTAGTTTATGGTGGTGTAGAGTGCTGTCATAAGCACATCCTCAAACACTCGCGAAGTGTACCACACCCTCCATCTCCACCCAGCAACACCACCACCACCCAGTGTTCTCACCCACGCACTAATTTACCCCCTCCGCCCCCCCTCGCATCACCACAACAATCACACTCTTTCCTCTGGCCCCCCAACACTCACCATCCCCACCACGTCCTTTCCAGAACCACGCCCTTTACTCCACCACACTCACCACACCCTCTTGTCTACCTCAACATACTCATTCCTCTCCTCACCGTAACGCCCCATCAGTACACCACACCCTCCCTCACCACACTCTCCCACACACCACACCCTCACGTCGGATCATACATAACATGGAGGTTCAATACACGACAATTAGGTGTTTTCATTACAATGGAAGTAACAGGTACAGCCAACATAAATAACAACGCCGGACGCACTAAGATCGAGCGTCCACGACGACTTACTGTCCACAATACCCGAGAGCAACGCAGAATTCACGTCATCAACGTTCAAAATTAAAATTGGTAACGTTGGTTCAACGTGGAACCAATGCAACTCTTGTACCAACTGAATATGGAAACACACCACTGAAAAACAAACTGATGTCCTCTACTCTGTATTTGATATGGGTCCCAGTATGTTACTGGGAATGTTACTGGTTCCAGTAACATACTAGGACCCCTTCAAGTAACACTCGCTGAAACAGAGGCGAGAACGTTATCTTATGACCCATACATGGGAAATACCAGGTCAGAAGCCCTAATATGTATAGTCAAAAAAACTTATTAGAGTGAGTTACAGTAGAGAGTGTAGAATAAATCTAGTAAAGAAAAAAGGTATAAAAAAGAAGCTGCCTTTTGCAGTTTTTTGTATTCTTCATAAGCAAAAGAGAAAGCACTTTGAAAAATCAAAGGTCCATGACTCCTCAACCTGCAACTAGAGTATATAAGAAGTGTTCAAGTGGGAAGTGGACAAGTCCCTCCGGGAATCACGTCATCAACCGGATTGAGATCGACTCCATGACGGGAATAAAAGTAGAAAAACTCATAAAACCGGCCACAGGTACAAATTCATCACTACCCACAACTCCTTTTACTAAATCCATTTTTCTAACTCCTCTAATTTTTAACTAAATCCATTTTATAACCAAGAGGAAGCTCTTAGAACGTCCTCTTGGTTAGGCTATGTATGAAATGAATATGAATAGAGGAAGGAACCACACAGCACTGCTCCTGTGCCAGGTAAGTCCACTACGAGCTCACCATAGCCCGTGCTACTTGCCCCGCTCCTGTTCCAGGTAAGTTACGGGCTCCCCATAGCCCGTGCTACTTGGAACTTGTTCCGAGTAGCTGAATCTATAACAAAAACGAGGAAGGAACTCACCTCAGCTGGATGGAGGTAGTGTTGGGCACCGGGGCGGCGGAAAGTGCCACCTTCACGTAGCTGCTGGAGGAGAAGGAGGCTGGCTGGGTGCAGGAGGAGCAGTCTGCCCCTCCCCGCCCGGGCACACACCCGCACCCCCATGCACCTCCCTCCATCTCCATGCACCTGCAATACACAACACTTCCTTACCACATTCTACTGAATCTATGATTTGATTACGAGTAACTTCAACACAACGAATTTAATTATGAATGGCAGTATATTAGGCTCTGTCGTAGTAATCTCTAGGTCACTTAAACTACTAATTATTCTACGATAATATAATTTTTTAACTTAATACAAACTTTTGTTGCTAGGTTTGAATATCTGTTACTTATCTAACATTCCTACATTAAAAAAGTAATAAACTTAAGAGCTCAAAATCTCTATTGTATGACAAAACAGATCAGGGCTGTCTTGACGGCCCTGATCTGTTTGAATTATATAAATAAGCATTATAGGGCCCTGGGCAAAGCACTTCACTGGGGCCCCCACCCAGATTATGAGTCCTCACCCATTCACTACAGTGCAGGATGGATACAGATATTAAATGTATGCAATAAATTTAAATTTAAAAAGGATTTGAATGCCAGGACCTTCCATTGAGAGGTCGAGTAATTATTCACTCTGGCGAAATCTCTCTCATGAACACTATATGGCAGCCGGGGGGGGGGGGGAGGGGGACCCTGGGCACCTGCCCAGTATGCCCAGGCGTTACCTTAACATTATAAATATTATATGGAAAATTACCACATCTACTATCTGCCGATCTACTGGGAAATGTTGAATATTGACTCACGTGTGGTGTTGAGTGCAGGGGTGGCCGGCCAGGGAGCACGGGTCCTGGCCGGGGCACCCTGGCCAGCTGTCCTCCCCCAGCACCGCCTCCCCCAGGTCCGCAGCTGGGGGATGGGCAGGAAGTCTCCATTAGTGCTGCACTCGTATGTAGTAAAACACATGTCTAACCCCGTCTATATTGGACAGATGAAGATGCATGGGGCCCCTGACGGCTGAGTGGACAGCGCTTGGTGTTCGTAGTCCTAAGGGCCCGGGTTCGATCCCCGGTGGAGGCGGAAACAAATGGGCAGAACAAATCGACGAGGGCAGTGATAAGGATTCGAACCTACATCCGGGATGATCCCAGGCGCGCCTTAGTCGACTGCGCCACGACATGGTTAAAAGAATTGCAACCTGGAGTGCTACTGCCCTCACGAGGCTCCCGCAGATTCTCCGAAGCACAAACAGGGGATTTTTGTGCTTTTTGTGACCATTCATTTTCGCCATAGTATTTTCTATGGTTTTTCACCAGTATTATTGTTATTCTTTTTAACTTGTTTCCAAAATAACTAATGCTTCCCGAATAATTTTTATTTTATCAGAGGTAGGTATTAAAGGTAAACAATATACATATATAACAGAACTGAACGGCCTGAATGAGGAAAAACGACACTTTGGGACTAAAATAACATTTGCCGTCGTTGTGCTATTCACATAAATATGCATATGTTGTTCTTATCGTAGATGTCGACTATTTGTATATTCTCTGAAAATAAATAGAATGTATTGTTTGCAAGAGGAGCCACACATCTATGGATCATCCAATAAAACCAGCAAACTTCTAGATGTTACTACTGCTCGGCTTAGACTCTGTTACAAGTATCTCTGGGAATTCTCATTATCTGCTGATGTAGACCTGACCAAATGTAAACTCAACAAAATTATTCGCACACCCTCCGTCACTATGTGATGGAGTGCGAAAAGATACGTGAATTTAGAGGCAATTCTATAACCAATGTTCCAGCGATGTGTCAATATTTCATTCAAAATGATCTGCTAGCAGAAATTTTAGCCAAATATCCCCAGTTTGCTAACTGTAGGTAGTAACTAAGTGATTGTAACCTATCCACCGCTGCCCACTGGATGGGGAGCGGTGTGCAGGACAAACATAAATTATGAAACTAGCTCTCCACATATGTCAGTTGCTTAATTTAGAACCTGTACTTGAGGTCGATCTCGAACCCATTGTTGATGTGACGACTTATACTGAATTTTGTAACTAGCTCATCAAGATTGTAACTTGCTTAGCTAAATGAATTGTGGGGTTCAGTCCCTGAGCCCATTATGTGCCTCTGTAACCCTTTCCACTACCGCCCACAAGATGGGTATGGAGTGCATAATAAATGAACTAAACTAACTTACCTCTCCATTAACTCTGAGGTTACGGATGCAGCCTCGGAATGGTTGTTGTGAGAGCTGGGTAGGCCAGCCGTGGTGCTGATGGAGGTGTGGGAGGGCGCGGGCCAGACCCCCCACTTGCAGGGGGGCAGCAATACCCAACACCTGGTCCTGGGTAGGCAGTGGCGCCGCTAGCCGACACTCCCCACCTTCTTGACACCGATCTACAATCACCTCCACTTTCTGTCAAGAGAAATTTGAAACGTGAAATTTTGCACACCAAGTTAAAAAAAACAATACTTCTTAGTCAAGCATTCATCTTCAGTTTCCTTTAAAGTATGCATTTGTATGACAGAGCTTGGAGTAAATTGTATACTAATCACAAAGCAATAATGCTATATTAATCATTTTTTATATATTAAAACCTGAAAGTAAAGTAGTAAACTATTGAAGACTATAGAGTAACATCCCACCTGACGCGCCACGACCAGGTCAAGACGATGCCAGCGGCCGTCAGCGAGGGAGGGCACCAGGTGGCCCTCGGAGGGGTCCAGGAGGACGGGGCTCGTGCCCAGGTCGACCAGCACCTGGGGGCGGCCTCCTACGAGCTCCAAACTCACCACGTCTTCCTGTGTGCCATACACAATGTTAAAACTTTCTTTGGAGAAAAATTTTCAACTTCCTCTCAAGTGAAGAAATATAAGAGAGATTCGTGCTAAATTCACCGATTTAACCCTTTGTAACGTTTGCGATTTTAACCACTATGAAATAAAAACTGTGCTCACGTTTACAGTGATACATACACACACCCTATACCTGTACATTCTTTACAATTTATCACTATACATACATTATAGTGTATCACTGTATCACAGTGATACACACCCCCTATATTCTGCAGGCAGGGACATACCTGCAGAAGCCTTGCTCCTGGGGGCAGCAGGTCATCAGCAGGTCCGGCGTACAGCAGGAGACAGTCGGGGAGCGTAGTACGCAGCTCCAGCGTGATGTGAACCTGGGTGCTGACTGGGATGGGGGCCGCCCACGCCCACCCTCTACCTCGGAAAAACCGACTCAGCTGCTTACACACCGACCCGCTCGTGTCTTCTGGACACACACACCTGGGATATTGAAAACACTCACTGTACTTAGCTACATCAGTGACTACAAGGAGGTGTAGTCTAGTCCTTCATTCTCGGCCTAGTAGCCTTTTTATTTGTCGCTTTGTAATTCAATAATTGACGTTCGAATTCTTTGTCGAATCTGACTTTAAAGTTGTGGATTGAGATGACTTATACAACTTCTTTCAGTGTAGTTACAACAGCAAGGTATTGTATGAAAGTGTTTATAAACGGGCTCTATGACTGTAATTGGTATGTGAAATTAATAAGATAAACGTGTTAGTGTCGTTCAAGTTCAAGTATGTTTATTGAGATAAGCAATAAATACATCTCAAAGGGATAGAGTAGCTTAGGCTATTTCTACCCCCCTGTTAGTGTCGTTACTGGTGGTTATGACTGACTTTTCACTTGTTCATGCTAGCTCAGCCTTAAGGTAAAAGAAAGTGTTAAATTGTGAGGGTTGTACTAGGAGATTAAGTACAATCTCCCAGTACAACCCCCCCAAAACCGAGTACAGTTTATGGAGGTTGTACTGGGAGATTGTACACATGTGCGAGTACACACATTACTGTGCTACCATGACCATTCATATACGTTGCTCACCATGACATACCTTACTACCAATAAAATGTATCCTAAAATTATTTTAGAATATTTAGACTTATCACGAAGAGTTAGAGTGCAGCTGAGGACATGAACGAGGAGACGAGCCAGACCCCTGACAATGTTCACACGCTTTCTACACCTCAAAACTTTGCCCATCCATAACAAAAAAAAGTATTAAACGACAAATACCGATATAGTATTAATTCATTACAATTCATTAATGAAAGTATTCAAATGTCCCAAGTTTTTTTTTACTGCAAATTGCTGTCCAAAGAGACAACAGGTGTTGATAATACTAATAGAGACTAATAGATCTGATCAATACTAAGTATTTTTAAAGTGCATTTCGTGTTGATTGCGTCGGCACAGATTCATAGCGACATGTAGCCCGATTATATTTGAGAGATAATCAGATTTCGTAATCATGAATTAAAAAAAATATGAAACGAGGTAATTTTAATACTGCCAAATTGCCTAAAACTGAAAAAAATTATCCCCAAGATCAACGATATAACATTCCTATTGTCTCTAGCAGTGTTGCTTATATTTTTGCCTTAATCACTATCAATGATTACCTTGCGGAAGTCATGACGCCATAGCCCGTGACTGGACAAATAGGCAGTTTCCCCGAGGCCTTCTCCAGGCACCTGTTGCAGCTCTACTCACAGTGGGCGAGTAGAGCATACACAGTGCTATACATAGTGTATACACAGAGGTGTATACACAACTGTATTACCACCCATTTCCATATACTGTATAATAATATAATAATATTTTATTTAGGAAAAGTACATACATAGATGCAGTTACAAACATTCTAATTGATTTATAGATAGAGCTAGTGCATACAATACCTAAAGTACGCATAGCGTTTCGGGCAAGGTGAGGTGGGGAAAACCACTTAGACTAAAACTTAAAAGTAATTGAGCTTAAAGTATAAATTGCGTTGAAAGAAAAAGATAAAAAGGGGGGGAACATGGTAGAAAATAGATAGCCAATATACAAGTTGGTCAACAAACAGCATTGTTTAAAAAAAAAATAGTAAGACATGGGTTGACATTTAAGGGTAAGGTATGTTACATGGAGTTAATTAGGTAGTACTTAGTTTTCATCTTATAGGCAAAGTACTAAATTTCTAAACAATGTTCAGGACTCAAGTATACATACAGGATTAGTAGGCTATTGTGTATGGGGTGCACAATAAACTAGCAGCCTTCGGCGGCAACAATCAATTGTGTCGGCCTTAACCCCACAGAGGCTGACAGACCTTAAGCTCAAACACAAGTACCAAGTTGAAGAGCGTGAGAAGTGCTTGTGAGCAGCTAGCAAGTCACCTGGGGTGGCGGGTGTGGGCGACGCAGCGGCCGCCGTTGAGGCAAGGATTGGGGTGACAGGAGGCGGGCTGGGTGACGGCGGCGACACTGGGGTGGGCGGCGGCGCTGTGTGTCACCTGTCGCGGGTGGGCCAGCTGTGGACGGTAGGCGTGACAGCTACACCCGCTGTCCGACACCTGCAGGCGCGGGGTTACAAGGGCCGTCCTGTTGGCGTCCACTACCCACACTCCGCCGCCCTTGGAGTCCTCTGCTGCAGGAGCCATCACACACATGCCCACACCCACACTCGCAACGCTTACGCCAGACTCGGTTGATATCTGCAATGAAGTTATGGGTTATTTATCCCTTTCCAAGATAAGTAACTTGGGAATATTCTTAGGATACAGGTATAATTAATTTTAAGACTGCTCAAGATTTATTACTTATGTATACAAATTTGCATTTCAAAGGCGAGCAGAGATATGTTCAGCGTGACGGCACTTAGGTTAGTGGATCTCGTGAGCAAGGCAATGGGGGGGGGGGGGAGATGGCATTAGTGCTGTTATTGGTCTAAGGTATGCTAGATTAGGGCTTATGGTGCTGTTTGCAATTGCAGGCGATGAGTCACAATAACGTGGCAGAAGTATGTTGACCAGACCACACACTAGAAAGTGAAGGACGACGACGTTTCGGTCCGTCCTGGACCATTCTCAAGTCGTCCTGGACTTGAGAATGGTCCAGGACGGACCGAAACGTCGTCGTCCCTTCACTTTCTAGTGTGTGGTCTGGTCAACTATTAGCAATTATTCCTAATTATAGAAATTATTTAGAGGTGCGTAACGTGCTTATAGCCAGTATGACTAACATGTGAAAGGATGTGGCGACAGTCTGGAAGCTGGGATAGGATGATATATTGAAAAACAGTGCCCAACCACTCGGATCATCTAGGATTGAACGCCGACCATGCAAGCAGCGAGGTCGTCGCTACACCGACCGGTCCAAGTAGCTGTACAAAATATATCCAGCTCCTAAGCACACAGGCCTATCAAGACATAACTAGGATGTGCAGAAACTAGCAAATTAGTAGTTTCAAACACAGAGATATTTACCTTGCGACGGTGTAGGAGGAGGAGCTGATCAAGAGGCTGCCGAGACCTGGCGGTGAACCACACCCTGGCCCCCGCCTCCCTGCTGCTGCTGCTGACGGAGGAGGACTCCTGCACCTCCAGGGAGAGCACGCCCACGCCCACCCCAGCCACCCGCTCCACTGATGCTGTCAGGGCTGCCAACGGGGAGCTCCCTTCATGCTGTGTTCCAAGACCAAATCCCAGAATTACCCAAAACAATTGATAAAAAATTCTATAGATGTTTATATTTCACTAGTAAGGGAAGCTAGTGTATATACTTCAGCGGGTGCACTGGTATATCTGTGTCGTACTTAAAAGCCAGACTTGCCTAACAAGCCGAATTTTCCTGAAATATTTTTTCAAACATTTTCTCTTATGTATCGTTGAAAATTTTTCATTGTATGGGTATTATTTTTTCTATGCAAAGGTACAGGTATTTCTGAGTCAAAACTAACAAATTTGACAAAGCCTAACCAAATCCAAACCTATTCTAACCTGTCTTAACCTATCTTACGTAATTCATGATCCCAATAATAGAGTTACTTGGTAACGTGACTGAGGGGAGGAGCGTTACCTTATGAGGGGTGACTAAGAGGGCAGGGAGGGAGGGAGGGAGGAGGGGCACGTGTTACCTGGCGAGGGTGACGAGGGCGCGGGGGTCGTGGGAGGTGAGGAGGGCGGGGACGGCGCAGGAGACCACGTCGCGACCCACGCTGCTGACGGAGACGCTCACGTTGGCCGACACGTCTCTCTGGCCCTGCGTCACGTCACTCACCAGGAAGCCCAGCTCGTACCTGTCAAAGTCACCAACGTCACCAATCATCATTTTATCTCACCAATCATCATTTTATTTCACCAATCATCATTTTATCTCTATACCCCCGCCAGGAGACCCTCCGACACCACTGGGGTGAGTCTCCCTGGGGAGGGGGAGAGGGGAAGGGGACAAGGGAAGGGACAAAAGAAGGGGGAAAAGGGGAGGGGGGGGGGGGGGGACACGGAACGCCTTAAAAAATTGTCCACTTACGTGCCGTCTGGGGCGTGTCCACTCATGGTGAGGTGTCCGGTGTGGGCGTCGAGGGTGAAGAGCGGGTGTCCATGCCCGCCGCCCTCCACCCACGCCCACGTCTTGTCCCCGGCGTCCCAGTCGTCGGCGTCCTCCACGTACACACGGCCCACTGGGATAGGCACGTCATCCCCCTGTCCGTTGTGGCGAAATGGGGTTAGTAAAGCGTGTGTGTGTGTGGGATAGGAGGGGGCAGTGTAATGTGTGTGTGTGTGTGTGTGTGTGTGTGTGTGTGTGTGTGTGTGTGTGTGTGTGTGTGTGTGGGGGGGGGGGGGGGGGGGGAGGGTGGGGGTACAACAGACACTATCTAAAATGACAACATGCATCAGGAATCAGCCCCCAGACAGTACACTTGCGCTACACTTGCCAAGATTTGGCAAGTGTAGCGCATGCTTTGGTACACAATGATGTAATGAACCTTGCCAATCCTCCAGCACAGACATCACACCCGCCGCAACACTGACTAGCCTTGCGTTCGCATTCGTAAACCTACTAAGCAGAACACCTTAACAAAAGCATTCCGACACACACAAAGCTCCTGAATTCCTGAGCATAGTGCCACTATAACCTCGAACTGCAGTCATAAATATACCCAGATTAGGGCGAGGGAGAATTAAGAGAGTTATGGGTGTTCAATCACTGGTCGGAGGATCGGGGGGCTTTGAAAAGAACTCTAATAAACCCCCCTGGCTATCCACCTGAGGTTTATAGTGAGGACATAAACTTGTGGAGCTGTGTGGGTGACGGCCCCTAGCCAGCTCTTCCCTCCCTCCCTGTCGCGGGGCTCGCTAGCCGCCTTCTGTGCCTCCAACACGGCTGTTGACCTATGGTGCTGACGCGCGCTTTCCTCTCCTCATTTGTGGGACTGAGGGAAGCTGAGCTGGAGTAGCAATATGGGAGGGAGGGAGGGGAAGACTGGCGAAGAATATTGAGAAAGTTACCTGCCCTAAGTTACCATGGAGCTATTTATTACTGATGAGATATTGGCCACTGGGTCTCGGGTCTATAAATTACGTGGCGAGGCAGGTAGCCTCATTACCAGAGGCTTTTCTAAACACCAGCTCCTAAAATATGGCCATCATGTGCGATAGACTGGCCGGGACGTAAACACTTGGGCTATATGGCCGAGTGTGTGAAAGCTGGTGAATAGTCATAATAGTATATATTTTATATATGTGTAAATCACGAAAATTAACGCGATGAAAAATGTGACAGTGTCAGACCACGGAAGAAGAATTGAAACAGGAATTTCCTTAAGTACTTTCGTATATTAATACATTTTCAGAATGAATGTATTCCTTCATTCCTTCTGAAGATGTGTTAATATATGAAAGTACTGAAGGAAATTCCCGTTTCAATTCTTCCTCCGTGGTCTGACCCTGTCATATTATATATAATATATACACACACACGCTATTCTCACGAGAACTTTTTAATATAATTGCAATATTACGAGTTTTCTGCGGGGGTTATTTTTTAAAGAACTGATGAAGTAAATTCAATATAAAAGAGCATAAACAAAACGCAGAATAAACAAAGGATCAAACATTGCATGGCACATTGTGTGACGTGTCGGTCACTCGCTCAGTAAGGGACGTACACACCATCCGTGGCTTCGAAGAAAAACGATAAGCTATTAGTAGCGGTCACTCCAGTAAAAGGGAACATAATAATCTGTTTGAAAGTATGTGAAACAAACTGCCCGCTAAAAACATCAGTTTTCTTAACTTTCCCGCCAAAATATTCGCCGCCTTAGCCTTCCCGCCAAAATTTCCCATTCTCAGCGCTGCAGAAATATAATAGGGTAAAAATAAGCGTGGTTCTAATAACAATCCATCCTTTCTCCCGTCCATCTCTTGGTCCAACAGTTAACTGTCCAAGACAGTCACTGACCAGCAGAAACATAACTGGCGAATCCCAACATATATTAGTATCATACTTTACAATGCCAGTAAAGGTAATGCGATGATAATGTTCCCACTTTACGGGAGTAGGATACTTAAGCCGAGGAGGAAGAACAAAGGAACGTCTGGACTCGGGGAATTAAAGATGGGGAAAATTCCTGTTCTTGAGGAGACGTAAGAGAAAATTTGCATCTCAATGAGCCGAGAACAATAGCGCATCGCTCCTGGCAAGGGATGGCAGCCCACGGACCAGTGAAGGCATGATAAAAAAATAAAAAACATCTCCCCCCCCTTCAAGTTTTTTTTTAACAGCACTCTTTACTGTATATTTACATTTCCAGTGGCCCCAGTTCCCACATGAATTCTGAAATGACACCAGAGTACAACTACACATGCAGGCGATGAGTCACAATAACGTGGCTAAAGTATGTTGACCAGACCACACACTAGAAGTTGAAGGGACGACGACGTTTCGGTTCGTCCTGGACCATTCTCAAGTCGATTGACTACACATACTGGATCCTGAGGCATATTGTATATACGTCATGGTTAACAAATGGTAATTTATAATAATTTAATTAAAATACTTAATGAACCAAAGTGGTTATTACTAAAAATAATTTGTTTTGGAGCTAGAAGCTTATTTCAGCACGTGTAAAGTTAATGATTCCAAAAGTGTGTCAAATTCCAGCGACGGTGTGGCATGTTGAGGTATTCGCTGATTTAGCTAAAACTAGAGATGTAAAGAGTGTAGTGTTGTGACGCACAGAAACAGCAGTAAGTCTTTCTGGTGAGGTGGTCGTTGGTGTCCTTGGTCAGGCATGACCCCCGAGGTACTGACTGCAAGCTGAGGGCTCTTGGAAGGCACGGGAGACATCTCCCGTCACGCAGGGTGCAGTCGCATCTCCACAGATCCCAGTATCATCTATTGATACTGGTAATGGTTCAAAAGGGCCAGCACTTATGGGCTATGCCACCCTTTAGGTGGCTTAATCTTCATCAATCAATCAATCTTGGAAGGTCTCTTGGGGGTGGGAGGGACGAGGGACGTGTTTGTGCTCCGGTAACTCCTCAGGTACTGCAAGACGTCTCCGGCGAGGCCTGTGGCACTTGTTTGGGGTCTTCTCCAAGAAAGGCGCCCAAACAAGTCTAGGCGGGACGGGGCTGATGTGTGGTCAATTGGAGAGATCGTTGGACACTATCAAGTGATATATGTCTCACTCAATCATCATTAAATAAAACTTTTCAAGAGACTTCATCTCTCTCTTCTATTATTGGCGAAAGAGAAAACAAATTAATTACGAAACTCGGCCATTTGTCTTCCAAGTGAAATTATTTCCTTAATAATATAGGCAGATTTTGTCCTCATAAAATATACCAATCTTACATAAAGTTCGCCACATGAACTTATTTTACTCCACAACCAATCGTTTCCTCGCTCTATCCTTTATTTGTTTAATATATAGAAGTCTGTCGACGTGAAATTTCCTCGATGCGGAAGGGACGCTGTTTTGCGTAAGTTTATTAGTGAAATACAGTACCAGAACACGCCGCCCGCCTGGTTCAGCAGAGCAGAAAAACTCCGTATATTTATCTATTAACATTATTCAATTCATAACTGAATAATACAAGAAAACGTGGACAAAGAACCAAAACAAATTCTTGTATCGTCAAAACGTCCGTGAACGAAGTAGCTTTGTGCCTTTATGCTTTACAGGATTTAATTTGATTTACTCTTGAATTATTCATAGATTAATAACCAGAGAGTAATCCTGTGTACACTACAGCTTCACAGGCACCTGATCATATGAAGCAAATCAACAACAGATCCGGCTGTGCAGAGGCCCAGGCCCAAGGATGAAAAGGTTTGACAAGAGACATTCTTTGTATTCAGTTACATTTGCTTCCATACTAGTAACAAAGACATTAAATATTACCCAAGGACAAGGCTACTGGATCATCATTGGTATTGTTGTGTATCCCCCATCATGTACTCGTGACGTTATAAAGTACAAACATTTGACTTTGTACTTGTTTCCATCTGTTCGGAACTGCTTCAAATTATACGAGTACTAGTATGAAGGACTAAGCAGGAGGGTTGCTTGAAATGCAGGCAACACATCGAATCTATATGAAACTTCACTATTTACGAAGAAAAATGGATATATGTTTACAAGTGCAGACAGCAAAAAGCACCCTATTGAAAACAAATATCAGCTCGGTTCTAAAAAAAAAAAACCGCGAAGGAAAAACAAGCCAACCAAAAATATAGACGGAATCAAACCAGTAACATTTCCATTCAAGATACATATCGTAGTTTTACGAAGCTTGCAGCGAAGTGGGTTAGCGAGATGTTTATACCCGAGGGGTGTGGCAAGTGTGGCACACATTGTGGGGGTGTGGCACACGAGGGAGGGGGGGGGAAGGTGATAGAGCATGGGATGTGGAACATGGGAGGTGTGTGAAACATGCTCCACGCCCAGTGTTCTATACACGTGTGGAGCATGGGGTGTGCAGAAAATATGGGGGCATTGAGGCGCACTAGCGTGTGTGGGGCTTACTTAGCTGCTTACTCTAGAAGTTGTAGTGTGTGTACACATTTACCGTTACTGCAGCACCTACAGGCTGCTGCTGCTGCTGGAGGTACTGCAGACACTGGGGGAGAGAGCCGTCTGCGTATGGATGCCTTACCCAACCAACTCTTACGGTACCCAAACCAACCCAACCTTAACAAAACTAGCCTAACCTAACACACATGGACCGAAGAGCCAAAGCTCAACCCCCGCAAGCACAATCAGGTGAGTACAGCTGAAGTCGATACATCCTAATTTAACGACATGTATACGGGTTTAACATCATAAAAACGTGCTTTAGTGAATCATTTTCGTGTTCAATTTTTTTTTCTTCTTGATAGTAAGTGCAGTTTGCATGAAGGGTTTGTACAATTTGACCATTCCCCCATCGCAAGCAGTGTGGTTTAGTACCTGTAGAGTGAGGTCACGAGGTCAACAGTATCAAGAGCTGTTGCTCCGAGTAGCTCTGGAGTTTTTACTATATTTTGGTGATAAATGTGTATGAAACTTGAGTGACAAGTTCAGAGGTAAACTGTGCAAAATGGCGGACAATCAAATTATTGAAGTTATCAGCAAATGTAGTCTTGTCAGTATTACATTACCGAAAAAATATTCAGAACGATTTTCTTATCCACACTTGCTGCATATTTAAATCATTGTTACCGGATATATATACTACATGTCTGCATGACATCTTTTAGTGTCTTAAATGTTTATTCAAGAGATAAAAAAATACTACCGGTGTTACGACAACACAACGAGTGCCAGAGACAACATATTGGGCGCAACCAACCGTTCACCTGTAAACATATTGACGTCAGCCACTCCCCAAGATCAATAAACTCTGGCCAGGAAGTCGGGTTTACGAAACTGTATATATATATATATTAGGTTCAAAGCGTGAAATTATATCGCTTTATACAGCTTTGAAATGCCTGAAAATGTTGTTTAATCGATGACATCAGTCCGGATGAAAGAACCGCATTGAGGTGGACATTGGACAGTATTATGAGAAGAGCTGTGAGTGCAGGGGGAGTGTAGACACGCTCGAGTGCAAGAGTGGAGCCAAGAGTGCGTCTCCAACAACCCAGAGACCGAAAATGTGCACAGGAAGCCACCTTGAGTGAGGATGGCGACTCCGCCGCCCACCACCAGTCGTGGGGTGCCTATACACTCCCCCGCTCCCATCACCCGTGGCAACAGTCCCCGCTGGAGAATTGTCTACTGGTTTGGTGACGAGAGAACAGCTCGGCGCTATGTGCGCCTGGACCGAGGTGCAGCAGACTCTGAAGTTCCCAATGAGCCTTCGATTAGGTTAGAAAAGTCATTAAAATTTTAATTGGATAACTATTTTTTTGGAGGTAACTGTATGAGGTGAGCCTGAGGTAGACAGACAGACAGAGACAAAGACAGGCACAGGGGGTGGGAGGGAAGAGGCGTTGCCAAAGTTTGCAACTTACTGAGGTTATAAAAGCGACCTTTTAGATGGCGGGAGAGACTGGACGGGTGGTAGTGAATAGGAAAGATCACAACTACTGTGTTCTTCCTTTGGCAGTAGAAAAATGGATGGTTTCTCGTCTTATGACAAGACATAAGAAGGGTAGCAGCAACCGGCATGTTCGTCATATGACAAGCGAGACAACTGTTGACGGACACCTGTCGAGTCTCGTGACAGACAGGCATCCACAAAGACAGAAGAAGGAGGTAGTGGGAGGGGAGAAGGGGGCTCATGAGAAATGACATACATGACAACTTCAAAACTACAGTGTCCAGAGACAGTGATAAAGAAACAACACACAGCTACACCAACAACACACACACACACACACACCTACAGCAGTAACAAACACACAAGTGAACAAGTGTGCAAGTGAACTGGCAGAAAGGGTGCAGGAAGAAAACCCAGATGTAATAGGACTCACGGAAACAAAATTGTCAGGAGTCATAACAGACGCTGTGTTTCCAAAGGACTACAGTACTATATAGTAAGGAAAGAAAGGGAAGGGAAGGGAAGGGAGAGGAGGTGGAGGAGTGGCCCTGCTGATAAGGAAGGACTGGAGCTTTAAGAGATGGAAATTCCGGGCTGTGACGGATTCAGAGATTACATAACAGGAACTATAACAATGGGTGGACCTAAGTTAATAGTGGCAGTCATTTACAACCATCCACTAAATGATAGAAGACCCAGACAGCAGCTCCATACACAGTTTCAAATGTAGATATGATAAGAGCCCAGTAGGCTCAGGAATCTGTACACCAGTTGAGAGGCGGGACCAAAGAGCCAGAGCTCAACCCCCGCAAGCACAACTAGGTGAGTACACAGCTACACCAGCAACAAAACACATGGATGTAGCACAACATACTGTGAAGGCATGACCATGGAAGTAAGAGGCCCGAGAAGCTTTCAACAGAAGTGTACAAAGGTGATATTAGTAGATCAAAGTATAGAGACAGACGACCAGTATCTTGGTGACGAGGGGGAGGTGTTTCAGAATCTTGAAAGAGTGAATGGTTTGCGCGGTAAGAAGAGCCTCCTGGAGAAGACACTTCAGTATCACTCCCTGATGAGGAGGTCCTGGGAGACAGTATGGTGCCGAAGCTACAGTTACATAAAATAAAATTTTTGTGTACGATTTAAAGAGTGCATTTTGCATCATTTGATATTAAAGAAGATTTAAAAGATCAATGGCACAGGTGAGGAACAGGGCCTATATTCTTGCCATCCATTTGTTATACTGTATATACAGGCTCCGGCTTACCATTGACCGCTACAGGTGTTCAACAACCATAAATACACACACCTGCGTGTCCAGAAACCCAGACACACTTCAAGATGTTGCATCACCAAATACCACATTCACTCAAATGTGTACCACCTACGGGCTATCCATGCCCGTGTCACCTCTTGTGGTGGCTTGATCTTAAAGAACAACTGCGTATCAGGAGCAGGTACGGGTGTCCCACACAGCCACAACACAACACCTACCCTGAACCTGACGACGCTGACGGTCTTGTTGGCGGGCCTCATGGGGTTGTCATTGAGGTCGGCGACGGTGACTGTGATGGTGGCGGTGGCAACCAACTGCGGGCGTCGCCCAGCACCAGTGGCAGGAGCCGCGTCACCGCCTCCTCCCGGTCCAGCGGCCCCAGCGATGTCACTACCACCACTCCGCGTCCTCGTCGCCTTCTGCGGGAAAGACTCGACCTGATTATTTGCTTCCCGTTCCAAGGCTACATGTCTAATATCACTTCCTGGAACAAACTTACAGTAAACTTACAAAAAAAGCTTACTACTTTTTTTTCGAAGTGAAACTGTTAGATAATTGCTACTTTGTTTTGTAGCCTGGAGTTTAATTATAATGTCTGCAGCAAAGTCACAAACAAAATATAAATGGATCCAGCAGGCAAAAGCCGCTCTTCGTGCAAGACAAAGGTCACATGTAGCTCAGCAACTCACATGCGTTGCTGAGCTACAGTAACGCGTGGCCGGGTACTGCTAGTTTATAAGTAAAAAAAAAAAAAAAAAAAAAAATATATATATATATATATATATATATATATATATATATATATATATATATATATATATATATATATATATATAAAATTCAGTATGATTTTAGTACAGACGAAAAACTAAAAAAAAAAATAGGTCAAGTGGGAAGGAAGGATATGGACAATAGGTCAAGACCATATCCTACTTCCCCACTATTTTGTATCGTTATGTATCTGCTGATACAGTAACGTGATGCATCAGCTGATGCATCACGTTAATGCGATTTCACTGAGCATGGGGGAAGGACAGATATCTTAAAAGCCATATTAAAAATGGCTTAAATTTGGCATACATCTTTTGTATCCAGTTGGAAGAGAACTTTCCTGGGCCACTTTCATACTAGTACCCGCTTAAAAGATTACTTATCTGTATACGATTTTGTTAAGAATTCTCTATCGTCGTACATTACATTTTGGGATAAATTAAATTAGTGCAAGTAACAAATTTGTAATTTGTGCCAATTAAATAAAGTGCAAGCGGCCCTTCCACGATGTCTAAACTAGTGAGCTGCTGGTATGGTCAGCAGTATACATGTAACATTATGATTTGACACATTTACACACATATCTAAACGTAAACATGCAAAGTATAGGCTCAGAGCCCCGTCACAACACCGTATACGCACTTTCGTCGAAGTCGACAGCGAAGGTCTCTTTAATGTGGGCCGGAGCGTCGTCGGCCAACTTGACGGTGAAGGGCGGGCCGTGCCCAGCGACCAGTCATCGGCGTCGTCCAACTTGAGGTCGCCCACGTGCCGGGGACCGCTGTTCTCCAGCACGTACAAGGTGTTGGGGTTGGCCACGTTCGGGCCGTTGTCATTGACGTCGGTGACGTCGAGGAGGAGGGTGGCGGTGGAGGTGCGGGCGGGAACGCCGCTGTCCACCGCCAGCACGTGTACCACGTGTCGCGGCGCGGCTTCACGGTCCAGCTGCCGACGGAGATGCACGCGGCCCGCGGAGTCGACGGCGAATAGCCTGAAGGGGTCGCTGCTGGGGTCGATGGTGTACGTACCTCGTCCTCACCGCCCTGAGAGAATCACAAACATACATGAGCTGAACCCTACCAACCCAACACCCACGAAATATTTGTGCAGTCTTAAACGTTTACGATCTTCTGACTAAACTTTCGCCCGAGACAGTTTCTAAGGCAAGTTTATACAAAATACGGCAATCATCTTAGCAAATTAAATTACATTTGTACTTCAGTGACGAGATTAGCCAATTACCTAATTGGTAAGACAAAAGTTAAACAAAATATGCAAATATAGTCAGTTTTTGAGGTCATATTAAGTATTTTATATTCCCTCTTCATACTGAGAGACGCTCAGTAGCCACCGAGCCGTGCACAGGTCTGTAATGGGTCCTGTGCACCACGTCAGGTCACTGTCATGGGTCCTGTTCACCACGTCAGGTCACTATCACTGGTCCTGTGCACCACGTCAGGTCACTATCACTGGTCCTGTGCACCACGTCAGGTCACTATCACTGGTCCTGTTCACCACGTCAGGTTTCCAACTAAAAAAAAAAAAAAAAAAAAGTTAAAAATGCTAATTTGGGGGGATTTTAGTTTGAGCGAGGCGAGGCTGGAGAGAGAGAGAGACCTGATCCCTGTCGGTGGCGGTGAAGGTGGTGAGGTGCTGGCCGGCGGGCGTGTCCTCTGAGAGGGTGAGGTTGGCGGAGTGGGCGGAGAGGTCGGGGGCGTTGTCGTTGTCGTCCACCAACGCCACCACCACCCAGGTCGTGTCCATGTGGTCGTCGTCGTCCCAGCGATCTTCCTCCTGATGGGGGGAGCAACGTCAGCATGGGTGTCTCACCTCTTACAGTCTCCGGCGGCAGTTTATGACCATCAGGTACTCGGAGCCGTGACTAGGGTTCGAACATATGCTCTGGGTACTCCCAAACACACGCTTTAGACCACTACACCACGACATGGTCAACAACAATGCAACCTGGGCTTCAACTGATTCCTCTAGGGGCCCTGAGGCTTCAACTGAAGCCAAGTCAGGGTTTCAAGCATTGCGCCCATGCACTGTGGCTGTGGTCTAGGGGGCTTCACCTCCAACTCTTCTCTTAAAGTGCACAAGATTTAATCCCAGGTTGCAGTTCCTACACGTCATGTAAACTGTTGTGGAAGTTTAGTTCTTCCCAGAGTATATTTGACAACCACCTTCATGTATAAGACAGGAATCCATGCCATTAAATTGCACGGACCCAGTATGATTAATAATAATAATACTAATTTACTAATAATTGCTAATATTAAACAGAGTATTCACACTAAGGTGATGTATCCATGAGAAAATCCGTAGGAGCCGTGATGAGGATTCGAGCCCATGTGTTGAGAATTCCCAGGCACACGCCCCGGACAACCAGGCCACGACATGGTGAAAAGGATCGCAACCTGGGGTTCTATTCCTATTCATGTGTTCGAATCTTCATCACGGGTCTTACGGATTATTATTATTTGAGTATAAAACAAGTCACAGCGGTGTCGGGAAGTGTAACACTATTAGTCACGTAGCCCAATGTAAACATCATGTCTGGTAAGTGTAAAGTGACCATAGTACACACAGCGATGGGTTAAATATTCACCACGATTTACAGTTACACAACTAATGGGCCAATACTATAATTCGCTAATCAAATATGGATCTTGGAGGGCGAGGGGGAGACACACACACAAGCTATGAGGAGCGCGTAGTGTGGTGTTTCCTGTAGCTGTCCCCCTCAGGTGACACGAGTCTGCAACTCACGAAGGATAGACAGTCTGGCGTTGCTTGCCATGTAAGCAACACCGTACTTCCCGTTCCCTGCTTGGGTTTGTCTCGGTATTATTCTTATTGTGTGTGTAATGATATTCGTTTGCTAAACTCTCGTTAGTGGTTGTGAGATACAAATCTTTGACCAGCCTGACGTATTAAATGAATCTGCCTTACACCCAAAAATGTTATTTGAGTGTTAGTAAATATTGAAAGTCATGTGTGTTTGCTAGGCTTTGAAATACTGAAGTTTGCTTTTAGCTATATTTTTTTATAGACTAAAGTAAAATATAGTGGTGGTCCATTACTACATATCCGTACTTATAATTACTTACAGTAACTATAAGTACGCTGACTAGTCTCTTAAGACTAGTGGATGCCTACTACTACTAGTCACTATATTTGTGTATAGTTAAGCTTGGCTTATAACAAAACCAGTTGTGATGTGATGTGGTTCTGTTGGCAATTATAAACATTTGCAGGACGTGGGTGAAGTATTTAGAGTAGTCCAAAGTTTATACCGACAAGTTTAGAGGACGGACGGTATTTTACAGTCTTAGTTTGAAACCCTTCCTCTAGAAACTGCAGGAGATTCTCACCTTGTCTGATACTTGAACTTTAAACCGGAAACCCTGTCGCTGAACGGGGTCTTCGTAGTCTAGAGTCTTCACGGCCTGCAGGGCGCCGCTGCCTTGGTCCGAACTGACCAGACGGAACCGCTCCCAACCGAACCCACTGTCCGCCACGATCTGAAGACAGCCCCAATACCCACTGTAAAATTATTTATTAGGTTTAAGAACAAAACAGAAAACATTTATATACAGAGAGTCACACGTGAAACCTTTACAACTTCAAATCACTTTATTTATAAGCAAAATTTGAGGCAAATTAATTCAAAACTAATAATATACTTTACGACTTATATTGAATTTATTTTAAACTAAATGCGAGTTAATATGTCATGAGTTTTATGTATAAATAATGCTGTGATTTAAAGCTTTGTAACGGGTTTGCGAGTCCATTCGATTATAGAGACAGTCAGCAGCACCTGCTAAACTGTCTTCAATACGTCCAGCGACCTGACAACACGTCCAGCGACGATCACATTCAAAGTTATGAAGATCTAAAATTCATTTACTAAAGTCGATATACTCTCCATACCGTTATTGGTCTTTTCTAAATACATGCTGCAGGAATTACTCCCAGAACAGGTAACAAATTACGCATCTTTTACCCACTTCTCTCACGAATATCACTCGCGCCTTGGTGCAAGGAAATTGTGTGTGCAGAAATCCTCGACCATTTAACCAAAACGGAATGAATAAATAAGAGCAATATTTGCATATGTTGCAAGAAGACGGTTCATCTCGTCTTGCAAATGTATCGTGGGTGATTTGTTATAAGAGACACAGTATTAAAGTCGTATAAATAAGTGCCATGGGATATATAAACCAAGGAGGGGTGTAAACCCGCTTTTATGTGTATATTCACAGTTTACCTTAGTTGTGGCCTGGCCTAAAGTGCACTTGGGGGGCTGGTCAGTCATGACTTGCCTGGCCTTAGTGATACTTCAGAGGCTGAAGCCCAACACAAAATCAAATAAAAGTAAGCCACTTTATCTGGGTCTTAAAATTATACCAACTTGAGTCACATGTTAAGAAATCAATCAGTTCGAGGATGGACAACATCGCAATTATATTCGTATTACAAGACTGCAGCGTGTGAAGCCGCCAGCACAGACCGGTACAAGTATTGGGATACCTTGCTTGGGGATGGGGATGTTTAACGCTGCTAGGTCCCCGATAACACTGTGCAGCGCTGCTAGGTGCCCGACAACACTGTGCAGCCCTGCTAGGTGCCCGATAACACTGTGCAGCGCTGCTAGGTGCCCGAAAACACTGTGCAGCCCTGCTAGGTGCCCGATAACACTGTGCAGTGCTACTAGGTGCCCGATAACACTGTGCAGCGCTGCTAGGTCCCCCGATAACACTGTGCAGCGTCCCCCTCTGTCTCACACTGGATAAGGCGGAATAAAAATCCTGGAGATTTTGCCACACGAAGCTATAAGAATTATTCTTGGGCGTCAAAGAAATACTATTCAGTTCCTCTTCGGCAGCGGCTCACTGCTCACGTAAAGCAGAATAGAGTAGAGAGATAACAGGATGCTCTGGGTAGACTAACTATCTTCGTACCACTGCAGCCCTACGTCGCCTCTGTGGACACAGACAAGTCATCAGTAAACTGGCCAGTACTGGGGACACTAGGAAATACTAATTACGGACTCTGACATAAACATACAACTCCTCCCACAATAGATGGCGCTGATTTCTAGGCGCCACCTCACCAGAGGTCAGCTACAGCGACTCTTCGGGCTGACCAAGACAGGAATCTAGAGTCTCTGACGGGTATCCTACAGCCACCACCAGATGGCGTCGTCCATTTTGTGGGGGTATAGGGAGCAGACTCACAGATGGCGTTGACGTCGCTGCTCCATGCTCCGACGATGAAGTCTGGTTCGTAACAGATAGAGAACGCGACATTAACACTAGGTCATCTATTTGCTTCATGAGGAGGAGAGGAGGGGATAAGCTCTTGTAAAGCGTTCAGAATTGCTTATATGACGTGGAAACTTGCAGGAACCAGAGACGTGTTCCACCAGGGGATTGGCTAATTAACTCAGGGAATAGGACGTACTTGACAGCTGCAAACACACTCCACAGTGTAGTAAAACTCCTCCCTGGAAGCTACGGAAAGTCGAAGTAGAAATTGTACATCTCAATGGAAAGTCTGCGCATGATCCGGGACAACTACGGTCTTTGTAAGGAGGTATGATTTCTCTCTTCGCAAAACAGTAATTTGCACGTATACAGTGAGGAAAGGTGTGGTGTCCTGATAAGGGACACCTTCCACTCAGTATGGAATTGTGGACAGGAAAAATTGAACTTTGACTCGGTAATTATATTTCATCCACACAAGATGAACTGCAGGCCATGCTGGCTGGTTTCGACGAAGAAGCTCAAGACGAAAAAGATATTTCCGTATTTGCAGACGAGGAGTCACAATAACGTGGCTGAAATATGTTGACCAAACCACACACTAGAAAGTGTAGGGACGACGACGTTCCGGTCCGTCCTGGACCATTCTCAAGTCGATTGTGAAAACGTTTCACAAAACGAAACATTTCCGTATTTGTCGACAGCAGAGGAGCACTCGAGTTATTAAACTGTCGAAATCCAGTCTTCATGTCCATAGTCGAGGATAGTAAGGATAGGGTTAAATGATATGAAGCTAAATGGACACACAGGTAATTTCATGTGGACTGCATCTCGTGCAGGAATAGTTATCAACGAGGTGGCTGACGAACTAGCCAAATGTGCCACAATAAGACCACCAGCTGATAGTGAATGTTTGTTAACCATCTTATCTTGAGGTTATCTTGAGGTTATCTACCATGAAGCATGGTAATGGTTATCTATATGCATGGTTATCTACCATGAAGCAAATACAAGTCAAAATATGATATATTTAAGGGCAGGTGGAAGACGCGAAAAGAATTATATGATGTTGGAGAAGCCAAACCATGACCACACGGGAATCAAAACACCGATTTCATTTATGGTGAAAAGTAAAATGCTTGGATTGACTCCAGCCACGCCCGTCACTCCAGACCAGGCCGACACCAGAGCGCAACTCCATAGTCTCCTGAGACTGATGGATGCCTACTGCCTGGGGGTGACTGCGCACAAGCACCCAGGCTTGGGTACAAATATTACTGAGAATATGGAGCAGGTGCTAATGGTAATGAAACCATTGTCAACTATATGGTATGTTAAGGTCTCACACCCTCACCCATTATGTTTTTGACTGCCCGCTGATTAATGTATTTAGAAATACCGAGATAAGGACTGTTTTTTGAACAAATAGTTTGGATGTGTCACAACAGAAAGATTAATGATATTCTGGAGAGAGAGATATAAGAATTTTGCACCAAGATTGTAAACTTTTGTCGAG